>NC_061114.1:2463404-2500616 GCF_002878395.1 Capsicum annuum
ATATATGTATATATATATATACATATATATATATATATATATATATACATTAATTTATTTTATACTCCCACACAAATATATACTCCCATGTTATCTAACTTATCAAAAATATATTGAATTTACTTTTGTTTTTATATATGCCAACTGGTCTTAGACTATATTATACAAATTCCATGTCATCTTCATTTTATTCTTTGTTCTTAGATTTCATTAAAGAGAAAAGAACAATAAAATTTTGGAATTAATCAATTTATTGAAGTAAGTATATAATGAAATGATAGAGACTATACATACAATACTTGTGAGTTGTAACTTTCATGCATGGCTTATATATTATTTTTATTCAATTTCTAATTAGGATTGGACCACTTAAAATTAATTATATAAGGATATAAAACTATGACGTCTCACCAATTTTTATGTAACTATATCATTAAATCAAATTGTAATTTAAGAAAAACATAATTGTAATTTAGCTACCTCCAATGATTGATGTTGATTGTCAAATAATTATCTTAATATATGATTGTGTCAAAACATTCAACGACATATTAAAAAACATGAAAGGGAGCAGTATAATGAGTGTTTGAGAGAACAATGTCCCACGTGAAAAGTAAAAAAGAAATGAAATTATTTATAAAATGTTGAATATTTAAGGTCTCTTGAAAAAAATGTCAATTTGGTTCAAAACGAATGATATCATACAATATTAAAAGTATTTTATGGTAATTAATTATCACAATAATTGATATTAACGTCACTGTACTAAAATGTTTGCACGATGGGTATGAGGATGATAGAGTGACGGCATGAGATGTATTGTCTTATTGTCTTCGCTTGTCTATGGATCAATTTACTATATTTGATCACAATTTTACGCTGCATACAATCAAAAAAAAAGTCGATGAGCTTGGTAACTATAAATACTCAGATGATATGAGGCGATACACAAATAATCTCAAAATTAACTCATTAACAGTAATTAATCAAGTAAAACTTAGGTCAAAGGGAGATGATCAAATTATTGATCCGTATTGTGAACAGAGTCACACATGAAAACCAGAAAAGGAAAAAAAACTATTGATATGGGGCAATATACAAATAATCTCATATTTTAAAAGCATAGATCAAACTAATTTTTAATGGATCAAAAAGTTGGGTGGATTCTTTTTAATGCATTAAAAAAAAAATTAATCTTTTAAAAAGAAATTTAATTTTTTTAAAAAAAAATATTATTTTTTTAAATTTATAAAATGACGTGGACCTCTAATATACCGCCACGTGGCAAAGCTCTTTTCTAAATACCGGTTGTTAAAAGTAATGGCATGGATGAGCCAATTTTTTAACAGCGATGGCATGAATGGGCCCAACATTTAACGGATGGAATAAATGAGCCATTTCAGATAATTCAGTGGCATATTTGAGCCTTTTCCATATATAAAATAATACTTTCATAAAAGTTAGCTAACTAACAACAGGAGTTCAAATTTACTTGGTTATTTCTTAAAACAGATTAATTTTAAACATTATAAGATGCTCCTTAAATGGTGTTTCTTATCATATGCTTACAGATGTATTTATAATTGTTACATTTTACTACTCATTACATGTAAAAATTCATAGAATTTTAATAGTTATAATGGATCTATAAAAATTAACATGAGACAATATATATGTACCTATAAGCTTATTTTCATTAATCTGTAGAAGTTGCATCTTGGTTAAGTTGACAATCTCCCATGGTAAGAATCCACTAAGATTGTTCTGCGATGCTCACAAAACTTGCAGCGACGAGATATTGAATATGAAGATCGGGACAGAGCCAGTAATCTGATTATCCTCCATGGCTAACTGCACAAAATTAACAAGATTTCCAATTTCTTGTGGAATTATCCCTGCAATTAATGTGTAATAAAATAAAATTCTGAAGTAATAAGATATAATAGTGCTAGTATTCATAAGATGAAAAGTACCAGAGAAATGGTTAGTTCGGAGATCTAAGACTTGCAGATTAGTTAAACTTCCAATTGCACTATGTATTGGTCCATCAAACTCATTATCCGATAAAGACAAAATTTGAAGTTGTGAACAATTTGTCAAGCCTGTAGGCATCTGACCATGAAGCTTGTTATAAGACAGATAAAGCCCTTTGAGTATTGGGAGACCATTGCATAAACCATTGGGAAGATATCCCGATAAGCTATTGCCTATAAATGCAATGAATTAGATCCTAGAAATATTGAAAAGTGTGAATGGTATAGAACCTATAAGTTGATTATATTGTACTGCCAACCATTTCATGTTGTGAAGATTGCCGATCCCTTCTGTAATATTTCCTTCAAGTGAATTATAGGTTATCTCCAAAGTCTCCAACCTTGAGGCATTCGAGAGTGACGTAGGAATAAAGCCTACGAGCTTGTTACCCATCAAGTTTAATACTCTAAGGTTTATAAGACTTCCAATCACTTTTGGTTTTTGGCCCTCTATGGAATTGAATTTCAGATTCAAAGTCTCCAACATCGAGGCATTCGAGAGTTACGTAGGAATAAAGCCTACGAGCTTGTTACCCATCAAGTTTAATACTCTAAGGTTTACAAGACTTCCAATCACTTTTGGTATTTGGCCCTCTATGGAATTGAATTTCAGATTCAAAGTCTCAAGTTTTGAAATATTAGAAATTGAAGAAGGAATGGAACCAGTGAAACTATTATTCCTAAGACTTAGAAATTGAAGTTGGTGTAACAACCCAAACCAAGAAGGAAACATTCCGCTGAAGTTGTTGACACTTAACCTAAGAAACTTAAGCCGACGCAAGCTTGCCATTTCTTGAGGCAAATTTCCATGGAAATTGTTGCTTCGCAAGTCGAGAGAAACAAGAAATGAGAGGTTTCCAAATTCACGGGGAATCTTGCCTATAAGAGGCATGTTAGAAAGATTCAAGGACTTCACTCGCTGATGACGAGAACCACAAGTGACTCCAACCCAATGACAAACAGAAGTAGCCAAGAGACCAGCTTTCATTCAAGAAGTGAAAGAGGTCTGAAATGATTTGGGATTTTAAGGATAGAAGTGCTAATTCATTAGTAGTAATGTTGGTTTGGGTCATGGCTGAACTAGCCATAAGCAACAAGAGTGTTGAGAAAAAAAATGCAAAGGCTTTCTCCATTATTGCAAAAATTAGTAGGTATGCTCTATAACATGTGGTTTCGAGACTTTATATAGCATTGAGTTATCCCTTTTGGTCTTCAGGATTTTGAAAAAAAAAAATAGTACTTTTCTTCATGCATTCCTTCATATATTCAGTGGCAAAGTCAAAATTTTCATCAAGAAATTTCAATATATAAAGATATAAATTCATACGAAAATCAAAAAGTCTCATTAAGTAATATATACATAAAAAATATTTTTACCTACCTAAACAATATATTTTTCGAGGAACATGTGGCTCCTCCATTTCTCCTATGAATTCTAATTTCAGCAAGTCTTGCACGTTTCAATCAGCCAAAGACTTGTGGAAGTCAACAAAGTCTTGCTTTATTTTATCTAGACTAGAATTGTGTGGTGCAAAAATGGTATGCCATATTCCTCCAATAAGTTAATTTTACTTACACTATACTCTCGAGAAATATTTTCACGTGATTTGCATATTTTATATCTTCATAATCCTTTTAACTCTAGCTAGGAAAGAACATGTAGACTTTTATATGGGATGGTAATAAAAGGAGCTTTTAATTATAGTTTATAATTTGTTTGAAATTTCGACTTGTTATAGAGTATGTTTTCATGAATTTCTTTTTTAATAAAAGAATACACAACATTAATTTGTATTGGTTATTATAATTTTAGGAAATTTTTCACCAAAAGACTTGACAAAATTGGAGAAGACAAAAAGTACACCAAGTCTTTACAATCATACATTGGGTTGAAAAGTTATTCCTCTAATCACTCCAAACGCTCCCAAGTTGCCTTCTACTAAAGTTCTATGTGGCCAATTTTTATCCTACATGGCGTCTTACGTGTATTATGTGTCTTACGTGTATTATGTCACATAAGACTTGCTTACTATCACGATCTGAACCAGGGCCCTGGCCGTGACGAGCATTCCTGAACCCGAAGGCCCGGAACGCCCTCTTCTATCCGGCAATCATGCACATAATTCATATGATCAAAGTAATACGGATTAGACACAATAATGTGGAAACATGGTCAACAATTTAAAAAAGTTAAAGGCCTGAAAACACGCCCAACAATATTTAATAAACATCTGCAATAGTCTGCGAAATCTCTACTGACATACTATCTGAATAACTGGGACAAGGCCCCCAGCAAACCAAAAACCATACTAAAATAAATACCTAAATGACTAGGCCTTCCGAAGCAAAGAAGGCTCACCAACTGAACTCTAAGACAACCCTGTCTGTAGACTTACTGAGGATCTGCACCCCTAGACTGTGCCTCAGTACCTGGGAGGAAAGGGGGTCAGCACAATTGTCCTGGCACGCGAAGCAATCCAAAATAGAGTAATTGAACATATATATATATATATATATATATATATATATATATATATATATAATACGTGAGATCAAATTTTCATCAAACATTATGCATAAAACAGTTTCTGAAAACACATGGGCATCTTCTGAAAACATGTAACCTGTCTATAAATCTCAAACTCTGATCTGTGTATTAATTCTGAGTTAGGTGGTATCCCCTACAAGTCTGATATTCCAAGGGCGATATGGAATCCGCCATTGACTCGGCGGGGAAGCCCCCAACCAGCCGCAAGGGTTGAAGCTCCTGAATCTGATACGTCAAACGACACTTAAGTCAGCGTATAATAATATACCCGGGTCGGCAAACCACGGTTTTAGGCAATGAGTTTCTTGAACTCAAGCCCTCTTCAGGGAATCACCTAACATCTCTGTATGCCCATTTTTAACCTTTTCTGTACATGTAACATTCTGAATGTCTAAAATCATGATAGTCTGAAATGTCTATTAGTCTGAGTCTGATATGACATTGGTCTGAATTGGTATCGTCATACCAAGACTTGCAAGTCACGATTTCTGAGCCATAATAAATTAAGCTAAATCTTTCATTTAAAGCATAATTTAGACCACCAAAAACGTGCAACTGATATAGAGGATTTCGTGTTTCGAAACTCAAGTCAAAATCATGCAAAAACTTCATCAACATATGGTGGTCTAGTGCCTTTAGTAAATCCATGCACTCTTTCATTACATGCATTATGAACATTAAACATTCATGCTAGATTCCCTCTTTAGTGATGTAAAATCACCTCTAAATCATAACAAGAGTTCAATCATTTCATATAGTGCTTTTCAAGGATGCATTGCAAAACAATTCATATGCTATGAGAAATCTGAAAAATTCATAATAAGAGGGAATTCACCAAAAATCATGCTCTCAACAAGAATTCATTCTTAATACATTGTTTCATACATTAATATTCTCAAATCACTTTGGGGAAGGTCAAAAGACCAAAACAATGATGTTAAAACATTTAATACATAAATATATACATAGATTCAAAAACTCCATTCTAAAACATGATTTTTCTATGCCCATGAGAATTTAGGAAAACCCCGCGTACCTCTATTTCGGAAAATAATAGGTGCTTCTTGAAGCCTGTGGATTGGGGATTCCGAATCTCTAATCAATTTTGAAAATCCACGGTTGAATCTTTATTTATTTGGGTTTTTAGTTTGAAACCCTTGGGAGTGTTCTTGAGAATTTTTAGATGAATGTGAATGTATTTTGGAGAATTGGGGACTGAATTTCGTGTTTATGGCTGAACAAGGGTGGGAAAAGGACCATTTTGCCCCAAAAACGGAGTGTTTAAGTCACTTGAAACCATTACATAGGCGCCGTATATGATATCGCCTATATTTACATAGGCTCCACCTATGCTATCGCATATGCTTTCCAGTGGCCATGTGCGATTGGTTAGGCGATGCATACTACTTTGAAAAGTCAAAACTTCTTGTTCGGGTGTCGGATTTTAGCAAAATAGGTATCGTTGGAAAGCTAACTCAAAAACCTATCATTTTACACATAGTAGGATCTCTAATTCGACATATATAAAGAGTCATGGTCGATAGAAGCTGACACAAATTACAACGTCCACTAAAACTTAATCGATCGAAATAGTTTCAACTTGTCCTTGAGTTGAAGGACCTCTATGGTCTAAATTCATGCTCAAATGGATTCACATACTACATAAACATGCCAAATTGGCATAGGATTTAAGGCTCTAGGATTATCAACGCATCAGAGTCATGATTTTTATTCTAGCCTGAAATGCGGGGTGTTACATTATCTCCCCATTGGGATCATTCGTCCCCGAATGATGGATAGAATGTCGAAGTCTTAAGGGTATGGGATAACGCGAACATGATATGTTCCCTAAGAAAGAATACACTGATCGGAAACATGACTATAAGATTGGAACTACTGATGTTTTAAATGCTTATGTCATACATGCATATCCGAGGCATGAAATACACAACTGAAGCGACTCATAGGCTGAATTCTCACAATGAATCATGCATATCTGATGCATGGATCTGTGACCGAGTTGTTCTCATGAATGCAGGACTGAATACACTGATAAGATGAACTTTTCTATTGAACATGCATTTCTAATGCATGCATATCTGACTGAACTAACGTATGAACGTATGGCTAAATACGCAATAATAACTGATGTGAAGCTTGTAATAAGAATCTATGCATGCAACTGAATGGGGTATCTCCCCCTTGGTACCCTATGTCCCTCTATGAATGCTCAATTCACTAAGATACTCGAAAAACTGAGGCGATGCACAGGGCACCTACGAATTGAATCATAACTGAACATCTGGAATCTGAATTTAATGCATGATGCATGAAATGGGATATACTCATAACTACTGGTATACTCTATCTTGAAATAGTAGCATGTCTGAGATTTTGAGTAGCATGAATAAGTGCAAAGACGAGAAAACAAGTTATGCGAATCTAACTGCTAAACTGACTTATTGGCCATATAGACTGAATTATACTACACCCTCATACTTAACTGGAGTACCTCTTCATCACAATTCTCTAAAGAAATTCTAGCAGTAATAGGGAGCCATGAATCTTAGGTATGGATTACACAAGACATTCAACTAAGGAATCACCACATTGACACTACTCTGCAGTCTGGAACATAGGCATATAACTCCTGAATTAGGATAGAATTACCAGGCCTTTGGCATTACAACTTCTTACTTTCAAGCTTAGCACACTTCTCGAATATCACTTAACTATACTATTCTCCTTAAATATCATATTCATTCAAATCAGCTTAAAATTCTCATATGAGCATTGACAAATCTTTCTACTAATGTCGGAAATAACTTAATCCCTTCACCGTGATCAAGCCTAACTCTAAGTCACAAAAATACAACATGCCAGACCACGCTATTATTCTAAACCATATGATACAATCTTCTATATCTCCTTTAAAGATCACATCCTAAGTATAACATGCCTTACCACTTCAGTGACTACTCTAAATTCTTACTATGAAGTCGCTAGCGCATATAGCATTCCTTTACAACAATCTCAACATGTCATTCAAGTCTATCATTATAACCACATATGAACTTCAAAGCAAACACTCATAAAGGCATACTTCACATATTCTCTAAACCACTATCAATATCACTCCCAGGAGCTACCCCAAGAACATACACATACAAAATTCCACTAATCATCACATAATAAAAACTTGGCCCCAAATCTTACTTCATACTTATAGCCTTATCTAAACAAGCATACTATGATCTGCCATCAACAAGGAATAATTACTCACCACCTCTATCATCGCATAAGGAGGAGTCACAAAAAGGTTAGAACATAAGATCTGGAGGCATGGAATGATACTATATGAAGCTTGACACTCATCTGAGGCCTGAGGAATAGCAAAACAACAACAGGGACTCACGGAAGCCCTCTGAATTTAGGGTATTCATGGCTATAAGCTGAATCTCTCCAATCATTTGGCGTAAAACATGAGTTATGGAAACGGAGCACATTATAAAGCGTGAGCACATGACTCTCTATCATATGTATGAACGTGAACTGATCATAGAACTAAATCATAAAGCATGAGTAGGTATTAGGATCACTGAAAAATATTGAGATAGGAATGGGTTGAGATTCACCCTTACTTTTTGATGTTCTATATCATCATGACATCACTACAAGAATCTGAGAGTCTTACTTGGTTATTCGTTTAGTCATCTCCCCCTTAGCTTCAAGCCATCATCTTAAGTTTTTGGGAGATACCATACTAGACTTTAAACTTAACTGCACTCACTGCACTTTGGGTTCTGAAATATGACAATACACAAAATTAATAAAACTTAACCTGAAAGACCACATATGAGAGTGGAACGCCCACTGCTAATACTACCTCCTGAGGCACACTCTATCATTCTGTAACCCCAATAGTCATCATCTATTACTCGAACACTTACTAACTTTGAATCTTCATAAGTTTCCCCAAAGTTGAAGTGCACACCCTCTAGTGCCTCTACTCTTATTTCTATTAGCACGACTTTCAAGGACTCGAGCTTAGATTATAACACCTAATATGGGTATCACCAATTCTTCAATGAGACACTCTATTTCTATCACAGTCTACCAACATAGAAACTTCAAACTTATTTTCCTCTACCATGATAATCAAGTTCATATCAAAAGGCTCAACGCTATCAATCAAAGGTCCTTAACTTGGCTATTTAGAACACCATATACCATCTAGCTAGTCTTTTTCCACCTAGAAACTCAACAGTACCAATAGCCACACACAACATGTAATAGCCTTAGAAAAATACTACAACTTCATACGACCTTGGGCATACTTCTACATCACATATACAACGTCACACTTCATTACGAATCAAATAAACTTAGGCACTTGCATACACTGTTCAAGCCTATAGATCACTTCCATATAACTAGTATCATTAACCAAGAAATCATCACATCCACCTCTATGGCCATTAATTGTTTCAAACTTAATGTCTAGTGCTAAACTTGATTTACAACCAACCTTACACACAATCCTCACTTAGAAACTATGAAATAAACATCAAGAAACACTAGTACACTAGAAATTCATAACCACAATAATCGATCATGACCTTACGGTTTTCCTTGTCATAATCCATTAGCACGTACTATTTCAACACATCAAGCTTACAAATCTAATCCCACGAAACATGTATCATCAATCTCTTGCCACTACTCACCACCACACCATTTAAATTCAAGCCTATAGTCTAGCATCAATCATTTACAACCAATGAAGATTGCAACATAATATAAATATACTAATCCCTCAAATTGGGATATTCTACCCAAATACTCAAAAATATACTACATACTTTCTCACAAGTAGTATTAGTTTACAACTACCAATGAGAAAAAGGTTAAGGGGTAAGGTCACATAATAGACATGATCAACCTTAAGCTTATATTATAACCATACAATCTTATCTACTTATACGGCTTTCTATCATCACACTAACTTACCCCAATGGGCATTTAGACTACCTTCAGATAACCCATATGACAATGAGTCTATATTTACAACCTACTGGCTAATCTAGCCATTTTCATTCATAGCCTATAAGGGGTTTCTATAACCACCTTAAGATCCCCTCTAGGCTCTTTCTCTATTTTGAAAGGAAGAAAACAAATAATATTCTGAGTCAACACTTCCTCCACGGACTACCATACAATTCATAAATGGTACCACCATATTAGTCTACCACCACGAAAGGGTAAATCATTCTCAATCAATGGTTATTCAACTATAAATATTTAATCACAAAAGTCACCCTCACTCTGACCTCTAACCTTATGACTTTATATCACAAACTTCTTGGTCTAATTTCACTACCAATAGGTCATGACACCGACACTCTAACTTATACTACTACTCGGGTGGAAATACAGTTCCAACAAACACAAGAACAACAAGATGAATAGCAAGTTGCTAGTGAATCGAAATAGGCCTCACACGGCTTCACTAGACTTTTGATTTCAACAACACAATGATATCAAGATTACAAGAGATAGAAGCTTGATACACAATATTCAATGACTCAAGAATACACATCTTACTCTTGTCTTAACTGAACGCCTCATAAGAATAAGGACACAATTTTACACTAGAAAACTCTTCTCCCGTCCTTTGTGGAACTTCTGAAATTTCTGCTAGATAATCGGAGAATATCTGAAAATATCAGAGTAAGGAAGAAATTAGGATAACTTTTCTTTTTGTATGGGTGACACCATAGCATGAATTAGAGTATGAAGGAGGAACATTCTGACTTTATAGCACGAACTAGAACATGAAGAAAGAGAGACATTCCAAAATGCCTTATTACCTCCTGCTTATAAGTATGGCGCGCTACATACCCATAAACAAGACTCTACCCGACGCAATTTTGCAGACCTCCTGGGACCATGAACCGTGCTTTGATACCAAGTTTGTCATAACCTGAACCGGGGCCCTGGTCGTGACGAGCATTCCCAAACCCGAAGGCCCGGAACTCCCTCTGTCTATCTGGTAATCATGTACATAATTCATATGATCAAAGTAATACAGATTAGACACAATAATACAGAAACATGGTCAGTAATTTAAAACAGTTAAAGGCCTAAAAACATGCCAAACAATATTTAATAAACATCTGCAATAGCCTGCGAAATCTCTACTGACATACTATCTGAATAACTGGGACAAGGCCCCCAGCAGACCAAAAACCACACTGAAATAAATACCTAAATGACTAGGCCTTCCAAAGCAAAGAATGCTCACCAACTAAACTTTGAGACAACCCTGTTTGTAGACTCTACTAAGGATCTGGACCCCTAGACTGTGCCTCAATACCTGGGAGAAAGGGGGGTCAGCACAATTGTACTGGCACGCGAAGCAATCCAAAATAGAGTAATTGAACATATATATATATAATATGTGAGACCAAATTTTCATCAAACGTTATGCATAAAACAGTTTCTGAAAACACATGGGCATCTTCTGAAAATATGTAACCTATCTGTAAATCTCAAACTCTGATCTGTGTATTACTTCTGAGTTAGGTGGTATCCCCTACAAGTCTGATATTCCACGGGCGATATGGAATCCGCCAATGACTCGGCGGGGAATCTCCTAACCCAAGTATGCCGCAAGGGTTGGAGTTCCTAAATCTGATGCGCCACACGACACTTAAGTTAGTATATAATAATATACCCGGGTCGGCAAACCACGGTTTTAGGCAATGAGTTGCTTGAATTCAAGCCCTCTTTAGGGAACCACCTAACATCTTTGTATGCCCTCTTTTAACCTTTTCTGTACATGCAACATTCTGAATGTCTAAAATCATGATAGTCTGAAATGTCTATTAGTCTGAGTCTTATATGACATTGGTCTGAATTGGTATCGTTATACCAAGACTTGCAATTTATTATTTCTGAGCCATAATAAATTAAGCTAAATCTTTCATTTAAAGCATAATTTAGACCACCAAAAACATGCAACTGATATAGAAGATTTCGTGTTTCGAAACTCAAGTCAAAATCATGCAAAAACTTCATCAACATATGGTGGTCTAGTGCCTTTAGCAAATCCATGCACTCTTTCATTACATGCATTATGAACATTAAAAATTCATGCTAGATTCCCTCTTTAGTGATGTAAAACCACCTCTAAATCATAACAAGAGTTCAATCATTTCATATAGTGCTTTTCAAAGATGCATTGCAAAACAATTCATATGCTATGAGAAATCTGAAAAATTCATAATAAGGGGAATTCACCAAAAATCATGCTCTCAACAAGAATTCATTCTTAAATACATGGTTTCATACATTCATATTCTCAAATTACTTTGGGGAAGGTCAAAAGACCAAAACAATGATGTTAAAACATTTAATACATGAATATATACATAGATTCAAAACCCCATTCTAAAACATGATTTTTCTATGCCTATGAGAATTTAGAAAAACCCCGCGTACCTCTATTTCGAAAAATAATGGGTGCTTCTTGAAGCCTATGGATTGGGGATTCCGAATCCCTAATCAATTTTGAAAACCCACGGTTGAATCTTGATTTATTTGGGTTTTTAGTTTGAAATCCTTGGGAGTATTCTTGAGAATTTTTAGATGAATGTGGATGTATTTTGGAGAATTGGGGACTGAATTTCGTATTCATGACTGAATAAAGGTGGAAAAAGGACCATTTTATCCCAAAAATGGAGTGTTTAAGTCACTTGAAACCATTACATAGGTGCCGCATATGACATCGCCTATATTTACATAGGCGCCGCCTATGCTATCACATATGCTTTCCAGTGGCCATGTGCGATTGGTTAGGCGATGCATACTACTTTGAAAAGCCATAACTTTTTGGTCGGGTGCGGGATTTTAGAAAAATTGGTATCATTGAAAAGCTAACTCGAAAACCTATCATTTTACACATAGTAGGCTCTCTAATTCGATTTATACAAAGAGTCATGGTCGATAGAATCTGACACAAATTACAACATCCACTAAAACTTAATCGATCGAAATGGTTTCAACTCGTCGTTGAGTTGAAGGACCTCTATGGTCTAAATTCATGCTCAAATGGATTCACATACTACATAAACATGCCAAATTTTCATAGGATTTAAGGCTCTGGGATTATCAACGCATCAAAGTCATGGTTTTTATTCTAGCCCGATATGCGGGGGTGTTACACTTACAGTCATACATTACAAGCACGACTGGACCATGATGCTTGATTGAGTCAAGAGGTTCTTCTCCTTGAGATCTTTGGCGAGCTGCTTGGCTAATATGTAATGCCATACTGCTATGTCGTTGTTTTGTGAAGACATATTTATGTATTCTTTATCGATGTTATGATAAACTCGACTGTTGATATTATCATTTATTTATTGTCTTATCCACATCTAATTGGTGTTGATAAGCATCAGATATTCTACTAAAGGGATAAATATATCCTCGAATTATGATAACTGGTACATATATATCATTCGTCATATATTAGGTACACATGTGCTGCTACCGTTAATGAAATGGTACGTATATATCCCTCACACTAACGGTAGAGACATATGTCAAGGAGTGTCAATATGTAATATATACATTAAAAAATATATTTTTACCTAGCTACTTAATGTATTTTTTCAACGAACGTATGGTTCCACCACTAGTCATATCAATTCAAATTTCACCAAGTCTTGCACGTTTCAATTAGAATTGTAAATATGGTTCATAAATTCCCCTAGCAGACAAAGACTTGTGCAAGTCAACCAAGCCTTCCTTTATTTTCTTGAGAATTATTTTACATGATTAAGATAGTTTAGGGAGAAAGGTCCGAAATATACCTAAGCTTTATCAAAATTAATTTGTTGTAACACGTCTCAACTTTGCGAAGGCCTATCACCCTCTAGTTATTTTTTACCGTATTTTTGTGGCATATATTTGCTAGCTAGACCACTGTATATGAATACACACTATGCATGTAAGGGTCTAAAGTGATCTATTTAAGCAAATATATCCACATAAATACGGTAAATATTATCTAGGGGATTATAGGACCTCCATAAAGTTGAAGCGTGTTACAGTAAATTTCCTCAAAATTTAGATATATTTTTCGAACCTTTTTCCCAATAGTTTATATAGCTGACCATAACATGTTTATAATCCTTTTATCTCTATCTAGTGCAGAATCTGTAGACTTTTACATTCTAGTTACTTTTTGTAGAAGTTAATTTAGCTCATTTTAAAATGGGATAGCAGTATAAAAGGAGCTTTTAATTATGGTTTATAATTTATTTGCAATTTTGACTTGTTTGAGGGTATGTTTTTGAGATTTTTTTTTTTAATAAAAGAATATATAACATTAATTTGTATTGGCTGCCATCATTTTAGAGAATTTTTCAGGTTATGTTGGCCTCAAAGACTTGACAAAATTGAAGATCAAAAGTACACAAGTCTTTATAAACGTACATTTGGTGGCAAAGTTAATGCTCTAATCAATCCAAACACTCCCTTAAGTTTCCTTCTACTAAAGTTATGTACACTAGCATAGTCTATAATTGATTCTAGTCACTAATTTTTTAGGATATATATATGTGTGTGTGTGTGTTTGTGTGTGTGTGTTTGTGTGTGAAAAACTATTTACATTCTCGATCAATGATAACGCAGTAAGCAAATTATTTTATCGTAGTTTAATATCTCGATGGGACTATTTACTTTTAATTTTTAGGATGTTTTTAGATTTTTTTAAATTCTAAATAAGTACACAACATGTAGAGCATGTTTGGATTGTCTTATTTTAAATGTTTTTAGCCAAAATAGCTTTTAAACATTTTATTTGTGAACTTTTCTTAAGTGTCGGTGTTTTCTAGACATGTTCTATCTCTTTTATGTTAAATGTTTTTTAGTTAGTTTAAAATGGAGGATTCTCTTGTTATCTCGATACTGTATTGTGTTTATAAGAAATTATTTATTAAAAATAAATGTCTCGATATTGTATTTTTCTCCATGGGTTTTTCAAATGCCATAATTGTTGTTATTTCATCATTGTTGGCCTATGATGTCTACTGAATAATCTGAAACGCCATACTCCATAGACTTTTGCAATACTGCAAGTCAACCAAGTCTTGCTTTCATTTTCTCTACAACTATCAGATGAAAAGTATAGTGATATATCAAAAAAAGTTACTCCCTCAGTCCATCTTTACTTGTTCACAATACAAAAAATAGATGTTCTACAATACTTGTCCAGTAGGGGTATTTGCATTCGAACCGAGACTAATCCAAATTCATGCCATGCAAGGCCCATTAAAGGGGTTTCCACATCCAGCATGCGAACCTTGACGGTAACTGTTACTTGTTTTAGAAATCTTTTAATATATTTTTATAATTAAAAAGCTCACAACATTAATTTGTATTGGTTGTTGTCATTTGGGTCTTCCCTAACTTATGTGGGCCTCGAAGACTTGAAAAACTTGCAACCGTAATTATGGTGGCAAAATTATTTCTCTAATGGGTCCAAACTCCAAATACTTTTTCGAGACAGCAAGTCAATTCTCATTCAAATGACACTTCCATTTTCTCATTCAAGCAATAAAAAATGAGTAATTGGAATCAACCAAGTCTTGCAAAGCGTAGTTGTGGTGGCAAGTTTATTCCCCTAATCAGTCCAAACTCCAAAGACTTTGTGCAAGACTGGAAGTCAACCAAGTCTTGCTTTGGAAGAGATTGTTCCTAATTGCTGAATTGCAAGCAATGAAGCGGGACATCCGTTGTCTAGTGTTCTCATAAACCTTGATTTATTAGAATTATACAAAGTAAATTTAACTATATAAAAAAAAAAAAGTTTGGACTTGCATTGTGCGTATGGGTTGTGCCAAAAAGAAGTTGAATCCTAACTTTTCTTAGCTATTGTTAAAAAGGAGTTAGTGACAGAGAAACTAGATAGAGAAACCAAGATTTACTCAAAACTAGATAGTTATGTATGAATCTTGAACTGAATTTGAAAAATGATTTTTACTTTTTATCGCACTAAAATAATTTCATGTAGACTCTTGATTACTTATAATGCTCCTCCCAACACTAGTGCTAAATGGTCCATCTTACACAACACAATTGGTATATTTCTTAGCACTATTGGGACTCCATGTATTGTCGCTTACACCATAACCTGTACCAAGAGCGCTCGGATATGTCCCAACATGATAGCTTTCAAAAGCAAACTGTGAACAGAAGGTGTAAGATTAACAAGAGGCAGACCCCTGGACCTAATTTAACTAACTGTACATTAAATACATAGGCTTGGTATGGCCGGGAAAAGGTATCGGTTTCTGCTGACCTTAATTCAGATAATAAGCATAGTGAGTCAGCACAATACATAAATAAAATTGCACCAGAGAGACAATATTGACACATCCCATGTCAAGTTAGTTAGTAAATAGAAGTGTAATCACAATATATGTTTCAACAGCTTTATTTATTTAGGACTGATCTAGTTTAGTTAGTTTAGGACTCATCTTAGTTTATCCGTAACTCTATTTAATACGCTTTCTGCTTCATTAATAAACATCTTCTTTCTAGCACTGCTCTGTGCTTATTTGGTATCAGAGAGTTATACGCTCTAAGACAACGATCCAAATTTTTTCTTCATCCCCTTCCTTGCGCAGATCAGGAAAAAAAAAAAAAAAGGCCAACCTTAGAGTTGTTAATGCTAACAATGCAACAGGTGCTAACATTATAATCCAATTCAACCCAGCATCTCAATTACCCATCAAACTCAGCGGTGGCCATAACTTTGCCACCTGGAAAACTCAATTTTCCATGCTTATGTATGGCTACAACCTCTTTGGCCATCTCGACGGGACCACTCCAGCCCCTAGTCCCACCCTCACTGTTGGAACAAACATATCTCCCAATTCTGCGTTTTCAATTTGGTTTCGTCAAGATCAACTTATCCAGAACGCCCTTATGGCATCTGTTGAACCCACAATTGCCTCTACTGTTGCTGCAGCCAAATCGTCCAAATCTGTGTGGGACGCTTTGCACACAACTTATGCAAACAGATCACAAACTCGAGTCTTCAGTTTGCGTGATCAACTTGCTCGTACCACGAAGGACTGTCATTCCATCACCGAATATCTTCATACTATTCGGTCACTTTCGGATGAGTTAGCTATTGCTGGTTCTCCTGTATCCAATCCTAAACTCATCGTCAAAATACTCAGTGGCCTAGGTCCTGAGTTTCATGAAATCTCTGCTGCCATTCATGCCTGTGATACGGTTGTCTCTTATGAGGAATTGTTTAAAAAGCTACTTGATCATGAACTCTTCCTTCGCCACGAGGATGCTAAGAAATTATCCGGTCCCATAACTGCTGTAGTCGCTACTCCTACCAAATCCAATGCCAACAATCGCACGCCGAACAATACTTCCCAACAATGGCACCAGAATTCACATCCAAACAGTCCACAGTGGCAATCTAACCCAAATCCAAGATCTGTCACTCGATGTGAACTTTGCAATAGGATTGGCCACACTGCCAACGTCTGCTGCTCAAAATCACATAATCACTTTGAGGCAAAAGCCAACTATGCGGCCCAGTTTAGTGCTGCCACCATGTCACGACCCGAACCAGGGCCTGGCCGTGACGAGCATTTTGAACCATGGAGGCCCGAAACACCCCTATCTGTCTGGTAATCATGCACCTAATTCATATGATTAAATTAATGCGGAAGTAACACAATAATTCGAAAACATAGTCATAAATATGAAAAGAAACAATAACAGGGAAATAAGGTTTCCCCAACATCAATCAACCTCTAAACAACTATCTGCGAAAACCTCTAACAAATGACTGAGTCAAGTAACTGTGTATAAACTGGGACAAGGCCCCCAGTAGACCCCAAAACTGAATATAAGATAAAAGGACTGCAGGACATAAGACCTTCCGAAACATAGAAGGCTCACCACTTGTCTCTGCAACTCTGTCTGAATGATCTACTGTTTCTCTTGACCCTTAGACTGGACCTCTGAACCTGAGAGGTTGGAGAAGGGAGGGGGTCAGCACAAAAGTACTGGCACGTAGAGATATCAAAACAAAACATAATATTCTTACAAAATATAGTTGAGAGCCATTATAAAGCAATTTCATATCAAATCATTTGAAAACACATGGGTGTAATGCAATAGTTTCTCAACAACAATGAAATGCAACTAAGTTAGGTGGAATACCCTACATAATTTACACCAATTTTCCAACCTCGATTGCCACCGAGATTAGAGTATAAGTGAGGGAGAGACACACAAGACCACGAAGCATGGTGTCTCAACCCAATGGTAGTGCCCAAGATCACTTAGCCCGGGCTCCTACCTATAATCCCAATTTGGGAATGACATAAAGTCAAGTACTCAAGATCACTTAGCCTGGTACCAAATTTCCGTGTCGGCAAACACGTTTTTCCAGCGATGAGCCCTTACACTCAAACGCCTTCTTCGGGCATCCACCTATCTCATGTAAAATCGATGCATTTAAATTTTATCTGATTTAATCACATATCATATTCTGTAGGGTATCGTCATACCCAACTTACAAGTCATCAATATCACTTCCACATATGCATAATCATGTAAAAACCAAGGTGTTTCATCATTTACAAGTGGTGAACAATATTTATTTCAAACTCATGCTCTCTTTTGTTGATCACAATATGATATGGGGTATCAAGACATTATCATGGGAATTTGAAAGCAATTTATCATTCATATTTATCAAACTTCCATGGAAAATCTCAAATCACATATGCATGGTTTCAACCATCGAAGTATATAGGCAAACAATTCCCATGACATGAAGTAAATAACTTAGAAATCGTATTGAAAGTAAGTTATTAGCATTTGATTGAAGACCCCCATTTTAAAAGCATGCATGTTCATAAAAACTACACCCATGAGATTTTAGGATAACCCCACGTACCTCGATTACTACGAATATTAGATGCTTCTCGGAGTCTACGTTGAGAGGATTCCAAATATATAATTTGTTCCTAAAACCCCCAGTTGAATCTTGAGTTGCTTGGGTTTTTATTTTGAAATCCTAAGGAGAATCTTTGAGCACTTTTGATGAATGAAGGTGTATTTTTTGGGTCCTTGGAACTGAATTTCGTGTTTTAGGGCTAAGTAAGGGTGGAAAAGGACCATTTTGCCCCAAAAACGGAGTGTTTAAGTCACTTGAATTCTTTACATATGTTTACATAGGCGCCGCCTAGGCTATCGCCTATGTTTACATAGGCGCCGCCTAGGCTATCACCTATGTTTACATAGGCACCACCTAGGCTATCGTCTATGCTTTCCAGTGGCCATGGGCGATTGGTTAGGCGACGCATATCACTTTGAAAGGCCATAACTTCTTGCTCGGGTGTCGGATTTTAGCAAAATTGGTATCGTTGGAAATATAACTCGAAGACCTATCATTTGACACATAGTAGGCTCCCTAATTCGACATATACAGAGAGTTATGGTCAATGGAAGATGACACAATTTACAACGTCCACTAAAACTTAGTCGATCGAAATAGTTTCAACTCGTCCTTGAGTTAAAGGACCTCTATGGTCTAAATTCAAAGCTTGAATGGATTCACATTCTACACAAATAACTAATATGCCATATTGGCATAGGATTTTATGGCTTCGGGATTTATCAACACATCGGAATCATGGTCTATTGTAGCCTAAAATGCGGGGCGTTACACACCAGTCCCTGGATAGTCGATTCGGGAGCCACCCACCACATTACTACGGAGCCACACAACTTACAACCGTACCCCGGTAACGAGGATGTCTCCATGGGTGATGGTAACAAAATTCCCATTTCTCACACTGGTTTCATTCAATTAAATGCATCAAATAATGTTTTCAAGCTAACCGACACTTTGTGTTTGTCAAGATAATCTAAAGTCCATTGAATTTTTTCCTTTTAACTTTGTTATGAAGGATCTAGAAATGCGAAAACCGCTAGTGCACGGTCGCACCAACAATGGACTTTATGAGTGGCCTGCCTCACTTCCCCAAGTGACCTGACCTCCACATCCATTCCGTTCACCACTTGGCATCTACGTTTGGGTCATCCTCATTCTAGAGTTCTTAGGTTTATTTTAAATAAATTCAAGCTCCCGTTTCATGAGCGTGACAAACATTTTTATTGTAATTCTTGCTTATCTAATAAAGCCCACAGGCATCCTTTTACCCAATTATCTTTGTGTAGCTCTAAACCGCTTCAAATTATTTTTAGTTATTTATGGGGGCCGTCACTGGTTTTATCTGTTGACAAAAAATTGTACTATTGTATTTTTGTTGATCATTATACGAAATACACTTGGTTATCACATTAAAGACTAAAACTGAAGTCAAAGAGATCTTTCAAAAATTCCATCCTATGATGGAAAAACATTTTGACACCAAAATTATGTCACTTTATACTGATGGTGGAGGAGAGTATAAAGGTCTTGACCCTTATCTCTCGATTCATGGCATTGAACACCTCTCAACGCCACCCTATATGCCTCAACGTGTTGCCCTTGCAGAACAACGACATCGTCATATTGTTGAAACTGCAAGAACTCTCTTACACGAGGCGTCCCTTCCACCTCAATTTTGGTCTTTTGCGTGTCATCATACTGTCTACCTCATCAACCGTCTACCCACCTCTCAATTGGATAATCAATCCCCATTCCAACGATTACTGAGTAAATCACTGGATTATAGCTCCCTGCATTTTTGGTTGTTTATGCTATCCTTGGCTCAAACCATACTCCAAAAATAAACTTGAACCTAAATCCACCCCGTGTGTCTATCTTGGATTTTCCTTATCCCATCACTGTCACCAGTGTTTTGATCCAATAGATTCAAAGGTATATTTATCCCGAGATGTGCAATTTATTGAGAATGTTTTTCCTTTTAAAATTGTATTCTCCAATGTTGCACTTAACTCATCTATCTTGAATTGGGAAAATATCACAACTTTAGAGTCTTCACAGCCTACACCCAACTTTCCCCTACTTCCAGATTTACCTCCTCCCTTAGAAATACATGCTCGCAAAATTGCGAACTCCCCATCCATATCTATTTCCTCTCAGGAAAATTCCAGATCAACTCACACTCACAATCCTCCTCGGACAGTGCATCAGCGGTGGATGTAGATTCAACTCCTGCATCTTCTCCAGGTAAATCTCTATCTCTCACACCTTCTTCAATTGCTACTGTACCGGACTTCTCTTTCCAAACTACTGACCTGCGTCTCCCACCACCACATCCCACTACAAGTTCACCAACACCTATCCCCATAAACACACATAACAGCCCACCACCTCTCCTTGTATATCAACACAGGAAAACTACACCACCTACTCAAGTGTCAGCCAACTTGCCCTTTCCCCGAGTCAGAACATGCTCCCTCATCACCTCACTGTCTGTCTCTCCCTACCCGTGTTGTCACTCGCTCCCAAAATAATATCACCAAACCCAAATAAATTTTTGATTACTTGGCTAAATTGAACCCCACCACCACACCCACCACTGCTAAACAAGCACAAAAACATCCCGAGTAGTGTGAAGCGATAAAACAGGAACTTGATCCTTTAATTAAAAACCAGACTTGGGAACTTGTTCCTCTCGACCCAACCAAAAATATTGTTTCTTGCAAGTGGCTTTTCAGGATAAAAAGGAAAGCAGATGGGTCCATTGATAGATATAAAGCACGACTGGTTGTGAAAGACTTCACTCAAAGGATAGGCATTGACTTCCAAGCGACTTTCAGTCCAGTCGTCAATCCTACCACAGTCCGAATAATCCTTTCTGTGGTACTTCGCCATAATTGGAATCTTCACCATCTTGATGTCAACAATGCATTTCTCCAGGGCAATCTGGATGAGGAGGTGTACATGGCACAACCTCTGGGCCTCACTAGTGATGACAAACCCACTCACATATGTCGGTTACGCAAAGCAATCTATGGCTTGAAACAAGCCCCTCAAGTATGGTACAATGCCCTCACGGGTTATCTTTCATCCATGGGATTTATTAAGACGAAATCAGATGTCTCACTACTCATAAGGAAGGGTCTAGGTGACACAATGTTTGTCCTTATCTATGTGGATGACATCATTGTTACAGGTAGCAACACTTTCCATGTCGATCAGGTTATTGCTTCCCTTACTTCTCAGTTTTCTGTTAAAGATTTGGGTAATCTTCACTACTTTCTTGGTGCTGAAGTGATACGCAGCTCTGACGGTTTAATCCTCACCCAAGCAAACTATGTGAATGAGATCCTGAATGATGAATTAATGACCGACTGTAAAAGTGTCCACACACCAATGAGTGCATTTGAGCTAATCACACTATCTGATGGTACTCACTTGACTGATGCAACACGCTATCGTCGGGTTTTAGGCAGGCTTCAATACCTATCTTTCACTAGACCGGACATTACATATGCAGTAAATAAGTTGTCCCAATTTATGAAAGCACCATCAGATCTCCATTGGAAAGCAGTGAAACATGTTCTTCGTTACCTGCGTGGCACCATCCAACTAGGCCTACGTGTAACCCCTATTTAGGACTTCAACCTGCACGTGTACTCTGATGCGGATTGGGGTAGGGACATTGCTGACAGAGTTCCCACATCCGGGTATATCCTGTTCCTTGGTCACAATCCGATTAGCTAGTCCTCAAAGAAGCAAAATACTGTCTCTCGCTCCTCCACTAAGTCTGAATATAGGGCAGTGGCTAATGCCCTTTCTGAAACCCTGTGGGTTACCAATCTTCTCACTGAGCTACGTGTTCCAATACATCATATGCCTACCATTTATTGTGACAATCTTGGAGCCACATTCCTGAGTAAAAATCCAGTCCTCCATAGCAAAGTGAAGCATGCTGCAGTGGATTTTCACTTTGTTCGCCACTATGTCGACATAAAAAAGGTTCGAGTTGTTCACGTCCATGCTGCCGATCAAATCGCTGACACTCTCACCAAGGCACTGCCTAAACTGGCTTTTGAGAAGAATTTATTCAAGTTAGGCTTAGTGACTCACTGCCTAACTTGAGGGGGCGTATTGACACATCCCGTGTCAAGTTAGTTAGTAATTAGAAGTGTAATCATAATATATGTTTCAGCAGTTTTATTTATTTAGGACTGATCTAGTTTAGTTAGTTTAGGACTCATCTTAGTTTATCTGTAACTCTATTTAATACGCTTTCTGCTTCATTAATAAACATCTTCTTTCCAGCACTGCTCTGTGCTTATAGACAACAGTTGTAAACAAGAGTATTTCAAACTGCAATGTTTTTTCTCCATTCTAATCATTTGATGGTCTGCTCCCACCAGATAACTAATATAACAGAACCGGAGCAGGTCTCATGTTCCAAACAATCCATTCTTTCATTAAAATACTCACCGTTCTGCAACGCAAACCCCTACTGTCAAAGATTACTGCCAAGATCAATGCATAGAGGGTCAAATTCTTATAATGCCAAAGAAAGCAATCAAGTTGATAGAGGCCACTTGTAGAATCTATTTGTGGTCTGGGGAAGCTACAATAACAAGGAATTCTACGGTGGCATTAGAGAAAATCTGCCTATAGAACGATGGAACCAAGCTGCAATCTGTAAGTTGCTTTGGGCTTTGAGTCTACACACAGAGAAACTATGGATTGCTTGGGTTGACATGCTATATAAAGAGGTAAAATATAAACACTGGAATGCACTGGGGGACATCAGCAAGCTAGTTCATAAGAACAAACAAGTGCAGGAGTAATTCATAAAATTCCTTTTATAGCAAAAAACACAAAAAAATACATTCTTCTCATCAATACAATTATTTAGCAAACATTTTCAGCAAAAGAAGTTATTCGTATCAAGAATTGCCAAGAGCCTGTTCAACATGCGAGAAGTTGAATTCTGATCTTTTGTAGCATCCCTACAACATCTTTCATGTTTGTCCGTCTTGCTGGAGATTCAGCACAGCAATCTAGTGCCACTTTCATGATTGATGTTACACAATCTAACTTCTTCTTCAAGTGATTATCCATCGGTGAAACCAAGTTGGAATCCGCAACATCCATTACTGAATCAGGAAGTGAATAACTCACCCAGTGCTTCAAGCTAAGATCTCCCTCAAACTCACTAGGCTTTCTCCTAGTAAATGTTTCCAGCAACATGATTCCATAACTATACACGTCACATTTAGTAGACACTAATCCATCTTGTCCATACTCTACAATCAAAGAATTAATTTAAAGATGTAACATGATAACTAGGTGGAAAAAGAGAAAGGGAAAAGAAATGTGCAAAGCAAAATCAAGAGACGTACCTGGTGCAATATAACCCAATGTTGCTAATGTTTTTGTGTATAAATCACTCTCATCTTCACCAAGAAGTTTTGAAATGCCAAAGTCGCTTAGATGTGCAACCATATCCTCATCCAGCAAGACGTTACTAGGCTTTACGTCACAGTGAATCACAGGCGATGAGCACCCATGGTGAAGATATTCCAAAGCACATGCCACATCCATCATTATGCTTAGTCTCTGCTTGATGTCGAGGAAGTAGCTGTGAGAATACAAATACTTCTCAAGACTCCCATTAGGCATATAATCGAGAACTAAAGCCTTGAAATCAAGATTGGAACAACTAGTAATGACTTTTACGAGATTCCTATGGCGAAGGCTACGCAAAACTTCACATTCCGTATCAAAACCCTTGAATGCCGCATCCAGTTGCAGATTGAACACTTTAACTGCAATGGCAGTTCCACTTCTGAGAACACCTTTGTATACAGAGCCAAAACTCCCAGAACCAATAAAATTACTCTCGCTAAGTGCATCAGTTGCTTGGAGCAATTCATAGTATGAAATTCTTTCTTGTGTTATGGTAGATAATGAATCAGCTTGTTGAGGAGCTCTTTTACCTCTTCTATACCTTATCCATAAAAACACTAATATGATAGGAACAAACAAACTTGCAAGTCCTAGCAAAAGAAAAAGAACTAGCAATCTTTTCCTATTTGATCTGTTCTTTGATGAAGTGAGGCATGGCGGGACACTAAATCTTGAAGAACCACACAATGCTTCATTGTGGATGAAAAACTGACTCGAGAGGTTCTTGAAAGGGCCTCCCGAGGGTATTTCACCATACAATTTGTTGAAAGAAATATTGAAATACTTCAAGTTTTGAAGCTTCTCCAAAGACTTAGGAATGTTTCCAGATATATTATTATGAGAAAGGTCTAGGAATTCCAAACCTACCATGTTGCTAATTGAGTCAGGTATAGATCCTTGCAACTTGTTGTGTCTCAAAGAAAGGTGCACCAGATTTTGCAAGCCTCCAATTTCTCTAGGAATTTCATTTGAGAATTGATTCATCGATAGATCCATCTTGGTTACCGCCTTTAGATTTCCAATTTCTAGAGGTAAAGAACCTACCATGTTATTTGACGATAAGTCAAGAACCACTAGATCTTGAAGGTTCCCTAAGCTTCGTGGTATATTGGAACTCAGTTTATTGGAACCCAGATTTATCTCCCTAAGGGAAGTAATATTCCCTAAACAATTAGGAAGCGATCCTGAAAGTTGATTTTGACCCAAGTAAATATCACCCAAATGCTGCAATTTACATATATGATCACCAATAAATCCTGTAAGTTTGTTGATACGCAAGTTGAAGCGCTGAAGGTTTCTCAAGTTGCCAATTGTTTTGGGAATCGATAAAACCAAGCTGTTTTCAGAAAGATCAAGGTCTAATAAGCTGCTTAAGTTCCCAAAATCATTTGGAATTATCCCTTTGATCTTGCAATTGTTGGCGTAAAATTTTATAAGAGATGTGGAAAAGTTCCCTACAGAAACTGGAAGAATGCTGTTTAGAGGGTTTGAAGATAGATAAAGAGTTTTTAAATTTTAGCAATTGGTTAAGGAAGATAGGAAGCTTAACGAAGAATCACAGCTTAAATAGTTTCTCTCCAAGTTTAGGAACCATAAATGAGTCAAATATCCAAGAGAACAAGGAATCAATCCAGTGAGTTTGTTGCCTGAAAGGTCTAGTTTAGTAAGTTTTGAACAATTGGAGATGGAATGAGGAATAGTCCCAACAAGATTGGTTAAGTTTCCCAGATAAAGCTCTTCAATGTTGGATAAGATAGAACACATGTTTGGTGAGAGGCTTCCTGATAGACTATTAAACCCAAGATCAAGTTCCTCCAACTCAACGAGATTGCTTATCTCTTTGGGTATTTCACCTGCCAACACATGAAGAAAACATGAATACAAGTGATACATGCTTTAGTTTGAATTGATAAGAAGAATCTTGAATTAATTGGTTATGGGAGAGGGTGTTTCTTGTCATACGCTTGAAGATTTATTTATAACTGTTACATTTTATTACTCATTACAAGCATAAATTCATAGAATTTTAATAGTTGTAATGGGTCTATAAAAATTAACACGAGACATCATTAGAATATATATGTACCTATAAGCTTATTTCCACTAATCTGTAGATGTTGCATGTCGGTTAAGTTGCCAATCTCCCGTGGTAAGAATCCACTAAGATTGTTCTGCCACGCTGACAAAATTTGCAGCGATGAGATATTGAATATGGAGATCGGGACAGAGCCGGTAATCTGGTTTTTCTCCATGGCTAACTCTGCCAAATTAACAAGATTTCCAATTTCTTGTGGAATTATCCCTGAAATTAATGTGTAATATAATAAAATTCTCAAGTAATAAGATACAATAGTGCTAGTATTCATAAGATGGAACGTACCAGTGAAATGGTTAGTTCCGAGATACAATGTCTGCAAGTTACTCAGTCTTCCTATTTCACTATGTATTGGTCCATCAAACTCATTTTCTGATAAATCCAATAGTTGAAGTTGTGAGCAATTTGACAAGCTTGTAGGCATATGACCGTGAAGCTTGTTTGTGGATAAATAAAGCCCTTTGAGTATTGGGAGACCATTGCATAAACCATTGGGAAGACTTCCTGATAAGCTATTGCCAGTAAATTCAATGAATTCGACCCTAGAAATATTGGAAATTGTAAATGGTCCCGAAAGTTGATTATATTGTAGGGACAACCAGTTCATGTTATGAAGATTGCCGATCCCTTCTGGGATGTTTCCTTGAAGTGAATTATAAGATATATCTAAAGTCTCCAACCTTGAGGCATTTGAGAGTGACAGAGGAATAGAACCTATGAGCTTGTTACCCCTCATGTTTAATTCTCTTAGGTTTATAAGACTTCCAATCAATTTTGGTATTTGTCCCTCTATGGAATTGTATCCCATATTCAAAGTCTCAAGTTTGGAAATATTAGAAAATGAAGAAGGAATGGAACCAGTGAAACTATTATGTCCAATTTTTAGAACTTGAAGTTGGTGTAAAAACCTAAACCAAGAGGGAACATCCCCTATGAAGTTGTTGAAACTTAAATCAAGAAACTTAAGCCAATGCAAGCGTGCCATTTCTTGAGGCAAATTTCCATGGAAATTGTTGCTTCGCAAGTCGAGAGAAACAAGAAATGAGAGATTCCCAAAATTCACGGGGAATCTTGCCTGTAAGAGCCATGTTAGAAAGATTCAAGGACTTCACTTGCTGGTGACGAGAGCCACAAGTGACTCCAACCCAATGGCAAACGGACGTAGCGGGAGACCAACTTTCATTAAAGAAGTGAAGGGGGTCAGAAATGATTTGGGATTTTATAGACAGAAGAGCTAATTGATCTGTAGTAATGTTGGTTTGGGTCATGACTGAACTAACCATAAGCAAGAAGAGTGTTAAGAGAAAAAATGTGAAGGCTTTCTCCATTATTGCAAAAATTAGTAGGTATACTCTATAACATGTGGTTTTGAGACTTTAAATAGAAATGAGGTTCTCCCTTTTGGTCATATCAATACTAATACCACCAAATCAACCAAGTCTTTCACATCTCAATCAGAATTATAAATATGCTGGCAAAAAAGTCCTCTATTCAGCAAAGACTTGGCAAGCCAACCAAGTCTTGCTTTAGTTTTTTGTGTGCTTAATTCTTTGGAAATAGTCTTGCTTTCATAATTTGTAGAATTGTGTGGTGAAGAGTAGTGCCAATAATAGTCAAATTTTGTTATTTGGTTGCTCCAAACACTAATGTCTAATGCTCATAGAATTGAGGAATTAAACCAACTCATTGGTGTAACTGGGGAAGTTGTTGTGATGTGAGCAGAAGGTCATTAGTTCGAGCTTTGGAAACGGCCTCTAGCAAAAAATGCAGGGTATGGCTACGTACCATAGATCCTTATGGTCCAACCTTTTCCTAGATCCGATGCATAGCAGGAGCTTAGTGCACCGGGCTGCCCTTTTATTGGCAATAAAACAAGAAGTTGCATTTAAATTAATAAAGTTTCGTGGAGTCCATAATTGCATAAAAGGAATCAAAGTAATGGTTGCAGAGTGTTGAGGCACTTCTTCGATGGTCCTTATATGCCTGTCGAAGCGCTATGAAGAATTCATTATTAATATATATTTTAGGGTGGTGAGAGGAAGTGCAAAATAAGGATTGATTTCGCATAAGGGAAAGGTGCGATAAATACATCTAATGAAAGTTATTAGCAGCAATAAATATCCATTTTAACAAAGAGTGCTAATACTTTTACTGACATTAATTAATTGACATTGGATCTAATTAGGTGCGGTGCGGGTCTTTTCTAAACCCCGCAAGTTTTAAAACCGCACCGCACCGCATCACCTTTAAACCCACATAAACCCGTCCCACATTCATACCCACGCATTACCGCACCGCACCGCCCCATGTTTTTATTTTTTCCTTTTTTTTGAAAAAATCGTAACTCCATTGAAAATCATAATATTTTTAAATCCACAACTAGAAAATAATAACTAATTTCTATTATATCACTTTTCACTAAAAATTATCAAAAAGTATAACGTGTACAAGTAATGATCAAATAGCATATTTTTATTAAAATGGATAGAGATGTTAAAAAGGCTATTATAAAATTATTTATTTGTGTTGTTATACATGTCATTTTAAGTATTATCAATTTTTAAGTAAAGAATACATATAATTTTAGGTATATTCACGAGAACAATACTAATTTTTAGCTTTTTTTAATTTAAACCCGCATATACCCGTAACCCGCACCGTACCGCACCATTTAAAAAAAAAACTTACTTTAACCCGCACCGCACCGCATAACTTAAAACCCGCACCATCCCGCATAGCTTAAAACCCGCCCCGCACCGCACCCACACCGCCCCATTGCCATCCCTAGATCTAATGTCGCTATAGACTTTAGGACATTTATAAAGAGTGCTAAACTGCAATTGTCTGTAATAATATTGCCTCTAAAACAGTATTAAGGGGTAATTAAGCTATTGCCATAATATCTTTTTTGTACTGAAAAGGATATTTGTTACTATTTATTTTGAATGATAATTATATTTATTGTAACGCCCCGAAATCTCATCCCGAAACGTCACACGGTGCGGTATGAACTTGCGTACATCTTACTCTCTCCAAACTCTACTTTGTGGAAATACACTGAATTTGTTGTTGTTTTTGTAGGTTGTTACAAGTATCCTGACATGCCATATTGCAAGAAGTGGTTGAAACATAATTGCATATGGAGCCACTTCTAACTAAAAGTTGTTGAAACATAATTGCATAGCACCACTGCTTGAAGTGCATGAAAAGTGAATTTTATGTCCCTTTTCTCGACGAATATAATATTGTTTTATATCAATATGGATTGTGGTGCAGTGGATGGGGCTGTTTCACCCTTAATCAGAGGTCAAGAGTTCGATCCTGGGTACGGAGAAAACCCTGTTGGGAGTGTTGCCACCATAATGGGCCCTGCAACGCACGGTCCGGATTAATCGGGCTTCAATACCCTTTACATATACAAGGTTGTGAGCTTATTGATGGTGTCTTTGGAACTGTTGGCTCCAAACTTTTTTGGACCTATAACCTTGGTAAGCCTAAAATATTTTAAAATTCCCTAAAATTAATGAATGTTGTTACTGTTAATGAAATCATTTTTCTTAAACTATGTTAGCTTCCTCAAGCTACATGCTCCAACTAACAATTAGATATTGTTGTTAGTAAGGTATTATATTTAAAAGAGAAAATATTTTATTACTATCTTGAACTATACGTGAAATGACTGAGACATATCCGAACTTTAGAAGTATCCACTTAAGGGCTCCAACCCCCCATCCCTTGACCATTCCACCCCCCATAACCAGTGGCGGATTCAGCTTATAGTGAGGGGGTTCATCCTTCGGCGAAAAATTATACTCTGTATGTAAACTTAAAATTATTTTTCATGTATATATAGTTAACGCTGAACCCCCTTCGACTAATTATTTTGTTCACATTTTTTTATTTTGAACCCCCTCAATTAAGATGCTGGCTCCATCACTGCCTATAACCATTGTGCCCTCACTCTCCACCCCTTCCATTTCATTATATTTTTCTAAATTTCTCTTTAAATAATATATATATATATATATATATATTTGCTTATTTATCGAACATAGAAAATAAGTAAGATATTCGGATAATTCTAAGAAAATATTATCTTCCATCGTATCAAACACGTCCTAAATAACAACTGTAATTTATTTTTTCTCTTTTAAAAGCTGAGACTGTAAATATTTTTCTATTATTTTCAAGTTCGAGTGGATAAAAATTTTAGAAACTATTTTATTTAGGAAAATAAATTCTTTGAAAATAAGAAAAACGACTTCCTAAATGAAAAGGAGAAAATAAGAGACATTATCCTCATAGTTTATGTTAGATATATAAAATATTTTTAGGATAACATTTTTACTTGCGTATTAATTTAAGAAAATAAATAAGAAGTCACTTATTTTTGTATAAAATATTTTCTATGGGAAACATTTTCCTCCGTAAACATACCCTCCATCTTTTCCAATTCTTCTTTTGTTAAGGACTCTTAGTGAAATTTGAAAATAACTCATTGTTTTTGTAAGAGAAAATGTTCTATTTCACCCTTGAACTATACCCAAAATGGTTCAGACACACCTTAACGGGGTCCTATTACCCCTGAATTAATTAAAAGTATAATTTTAACACCCTTAATGCCTATGTGGCACATACGTGGCACAACTCACTGAAAGGTCCAAGTAGGCACTAAGGTTGTCAAAAATATGATTTTAATTAGTCAGGGGTAATAGGACCCTCTTAAAGTTTGGTTGTATCTCAGCCTTTTCGCGTATAATTCAAGATGGAAATAGAGCATTTTCCTTTGTTTTGTAAAGCAGAAGGGGAAAAAAAATTCCAAGCAGATAATTGAAGGTATAGATGAGGGGAAAAAGGTGATCAGATTCAAAGAATTTGAAGGAGATTTAGTGGATAAATATGATAACTGGAAAGCAACTCTTCATATGGAGCAAAAAGGTGAAATCGATTTGGTATGCTGGAGAATGGAGTATGAAAGGCCAAATGAGAATGCTCCTGAACTAATAAATTTGCTGGACTTCATTGTTGGTATGACCAAAGCTATTGATGATCACCATGTTAAGATGAATTAAAGGGATATATGTATGTGTCATCATGAGATTTATATAAATAAATTTAGTTAATGCTTGCTAGGTGTGTGTGCTTGAAATACCTCATGTTGTGTTGTTTCAGCAGATGGTATGAAATAAATCCATGTGATGTTTAAGTTCTTTTTGGTTTTTACTTTAGGGATTGATGGTCGTTTTGTCTTCCCATGTAAACGATAATTTAGCAGTTATCTTTGTGTTGTCAGTTGTGTAATAAGACGTGTGTGGAATTTATATTAGCGCTGGGTAAAAAACAAATCGATCGATAGATAAAAATGTTATTGGTTTATTATTATTGGGTTGTTGGATTAATGGTTTTTAATGGTTTTATAAAAAAAAATATTGGGTTATTGGTTTGATTTGATTTTTTCTGATTGGGTTATTGGGTAAATCGATAACTCAATAAGAATATATATATATATATATATAAACCTATTATTTCAATTATAAAACTCTTAAATTCCCAACAACATTTAGTTCAAACTTGAATATTCTTGTAATTTAAAACACATCATATAGGATTTTTGGTTACAACTAAGATTCATTTTTTTTTCATGTTAGTTACTACTATTTCTATTTTATGAGGATTTTATTATCGGTTAAACCGAAAATCGAGCCGATAAGGGTTAAATACCGATAAACTAAAAACTGATAAAAAATATCTTATTGATTTAGCATAATTAAAAATCGATAAATCGAACCGATAACATATAAAATCAAACCGAACCGACCGATGCACACCCCTACTCCTCGCCTCCTCCTAGAGTTGTCCATATGGGTCGGCCCAACCCATTCGGACTAGCCCACACGGACTTTGAGTTTAACGGGTCAGGCCGGGCTGGTCCATCAAAATTATGGGCCAAAAAACACCAAGCCCACACCATTACTGTGTGGGCTGCGGGTGTAACGCCCCGCAATTCGGGCTACAATATAGACCATGATTTCGATGTGTTGCTATTCCCGAAGTCATAAAATCCCATGCCAATGCGGCATGTTAATTATTGTGTAGCGTGTGAATCCACTCAAGCTTGAATTTAGACCATAGATGTCCTTCAACTCAAGGACGAGTTGAAACTATTTCGGTCGACTAAGTTTTAGTGGAAGTTGTAAAGTGTGTCAGCTTCTATCGACCATAACTCTTTGTATATATCTAATTAGGAAGCCTACTATGTGTCAAATGATAGGTATTCGAGTTAGCTTTTCAAAGATACCAATTTGGCTAAAATCCGACACCCGAGCAAGAAGTTATGGCCCTTCAAAGTGATAAGCGTCGCCTAACCAATCGCCCATGGCCACTGGAAAGCATAGGCAATAGCCTAGGCGGCGCCTATGTAAACATAGGAGATAGCCTAGGTGGCGCCTATGTGAACATAGGCAACGGGATGGGCGGCGCCTATGTAAGGAATTCTGGTGATTTAAACACTCCATGTTGAGGATAAAGTGGTCCTTTTCCACCTTTACTTAGCCCTAAAACACGAGATTTAGTTTCAAGGACCCCAAAATACATATTCTTTCATCAAAAGTGCTCAATATTCTCCTTAGGGTTTCAAAATAAAAACCCAAATAGTTCAAGATTTGACCGTAGATTTTCAAAGATAATTACATATTTGGAATCACCAATCCGCAAGCTTCAAGAAACATCTATTATCCTTGGAAATAGAGGTACGTGGGGTTATCCAAAAATCTTATGGGTGTAGTTTTATGAACATGCATGATTTTAAATGGGGGTTTTCAATCAAATGCTAATATCTTGCTTTCAACATGATTTCTAAGTCATTTTCTTTGTCTTGGGAATTGTTTGCCTATATACTTCAATGGTTGAAACCATGCATATGTGATTTGAGATTTTTCATGGAAGTTTGATAAATTTGAATGATAAATTGTTTTCAAATTCGCATGATAATGTTTCGATACTCCATATTATATTGTGATCAACAAAAGAGAGCATGAATTTGAAATAAATATTGTTCACCACTTGTAAATGATGAAGCACCTTGGTTTTTACATGATTATGCATATGTGGATGTGATATTGATGACTTGCAAGTCATGTATGACGATACCCTACAGAATACGACATGTGATTGAATAAGATGAAATTTGAACGCATTGATTTTACATGAGAAAGGTGGATGCCTGAAGAAGGCGTTTGAGACACAAGGGCTCATCGCTGGAAAAATGTGTTTGTTGACACGGAATATTGGTACCAGGCTAAGTGATCTTGTGTACTTGACTTCATGTCATTCCCAAATTGGGACTATAGGTAGGATCCCGGGCCAAGTGATCTTGGGCACTACCAATGGGTCGAGACACCATGCTGTGTGATCTTGTGTGTCTCTCCCTCACTTATACTCTAATATCGGTGGCAACCGAGGTTTGATAGTTGGTGTAAATTATGTAGGGTATTCAACCTAGCTCAGTTGCATTTCATTATTGTTGAGGAAAAACTATTGCATTACACCCATGTTCTTTCAAATGATTTGATACGAAATTGTTTTATAATGTCTCTCAACTATATTTTGTAAAAATATTAAGTTTTGCTTTGATATCTCTGTGTGCCAGTACTTTTGTGCTGACCCCCTCCCCTCTCCAACCTCTCAGGTTCAGAGGCCCATTCTAGGGGTCAAGAGAATCAGTAGATCATTCAGATAGAGTTGTAGAGACAAGTGGTGAGCCTTCTATGTTTCGGAAGGTCTTATGTCCTGCAGTCCTTTTATCTTATATTCCGTTTTGGGGGTCTGCTGGGGGCCTTGTCCCAGTTTTCAGATAGACATTGTTTCAGTCATGTAGTAGAGATTTCGCAGACGGTTTTAGAGATGTTAATTTAGATTGTGGGACACTATTCTCTATTTTCGTTTTCATATGATTCTTCACCATGTTTCCGTTATATTGTGTTTCTTCCACATTACTTTGATCATATGAATTATGTGCATGATTATCAGACAGATAGGGGTGTTTCGGGCCTCCATGGTTCGATATGCTCGTCACGGCCAGGCCCTGGTTCGGGTCGTGACAGCAGGCCTCACGGGCCAGCCCACTTTTTAAAAAATAATATTTTAGAATTTAATTTTAGAATGTTAATAAACATAAATACTATCAGACAATATTACATAGTGTTAGTATTTGTTAATCAAGTCTCAACACCCCAAAAATACTGCTAATAGCAAAATCAAATAACTTTTGACATGATATCCTTCGAACCAAATAAAAATACTAATAAGCAATCTAACTAGTTGCATGTATAGTTGACTTACGGGCTAGCACACGGGCTAAGTCCAACCCACATTGCTCAAGCCCCACGTGCCATGGACTTACCGAGCTAAAAAGTCATGTTCTTAAATGAGCTGCAAAAATTGAAGCCTAACTCCATCAAATTACAGGCCGAGTCAGACCGGTCCAACAGGCCTGACCCATATTGACAGCTCTACCTCCTCCTAATTTATGTGTGATATTTCAAAAAAAAAAATGCAATTTTCTAATTTATTTGGCAAAAATTGTAGCTCACATTTTACATTATAAATCTTTGTCCTAAAAACAATAATCCATCTCCAATAACAAAAGGATTCGTCGTAGGCAACTAATAATGGATTCACTATTCTTTTTACAACCGTGGTATCCAGGCTAGCTTGCGCATACTTTAACCAAATCCACGGGGTACCTGTCACCTCTCACTAGCAATAGGTACCAGGTAACTAGCTCTATCCACCAAGGCTAGAACAGATTGAAAGAAATCACCTAGTGTTTGTCTCTGTTAGAAATTGAATCTAACTGCACACGCAAGTGTATGCGGTCATACAAGTAATAAAGTGGCTCTTTCGAGTCGATTATAGATCCATAGGGACTTGACATTTAGCAAGAAATCCAATTTGGTATGACCATTTAAGTTGAGCAAGTGCAATGTATAGAGAAAAGAGAGTTGGAAGTTTTTAATAATCAAAATGGAACAATGAACAATAATGAGAATTTAAATATATAAAAAGGAATTAGTAAGGGCATTATAGTCATTTTATCAGCTTTTTACCATTGAAAGGCTCAAATTTCAAGCTGGACGCGTGCCGTTTAGCATGTACAACACACATTTTGCCACATAAGATCGGGGTGTTTATTTGTTCGGGTTTTAAATAGTTAAAGGTCCTATTTGTGCACTATCAAAGTTTAAGGTCATTGTTATAATTTGATGTCAAGTAAATGAAACCATCGATAATTGAATTGCGTTTGATAAATAGTTGATGATTTTTATATAGAATTGCAAGTCTATTTTTGACTATAGAATCTTTATTATTTATTTAAGCAAGAATGATGCTAATTTAACTTTGCAATTTCAAAGGTAACAAGTTACCAATTGGGCCTCCATCACTAATGACGTCTCCACAGCCAGTAGATTTGGGCATTATCAAAATTTGCGTCGTTAAGAAACGAGATGACAAATATGGCATATCGACCGGTGCCATAAAAGTGGCTCGGGCCGATTTGCCCGAGCCTACACATCTAAATCCGCGAGTGGATTATTGGGTGAAACATGGTAAGGGTTTCGCGATCGATGTTGAGGATGTTGAGATGAAGACGATAGCACTATTTCCATGAGTAATTTGTGTACTAGAATCGTTGCGACTCCTTGTATCTATCAATGCATTGGTGTCTCAATCTTTCTGGTCTGTTTTCGGAGTATGAAGCTTTTGTTGCTACGGCGAAGCTTCAACGACCAAAACTAACTATAACATAGCTTCGATCCAGCTTCTTGTTGCACGAGTCTTGGCATTTCGATGAGTAATTTGTGTATAAGTTTTTTTACATAGTTTGTAATCATGTTAATGTTTTGCTTTTAATGTACAAATAAATACATTTACAATAGGGGATATAAATATATAATTATATATGTACTTTTATCTTTGATGAAGCAATTTTTTTTTTGGTTTAAACTTGTTTGTTACGTTTTTTTAGTTCATATTAACTTAATTTATAAGGCAATATACACTAATTAAGAAAACAATTAGAACATAAAGGGAGTAGGACATAAATGAGTCATCACTTTCCATTTTTGCTCTTTAAAAGTCAAATAAAAATTATAAATATGAATAATTAACCTTATTAATTACATTTTAAAATTTTTAATTTGATTATTATTACTTTATCTCATTATTTAATAATGAGATAGAAATGGAAAAATGTACTCAAGAAAATTTTCTTGTTTTTCTTATTATGATAAATTAGACAAGTATAATTTTAGAGGCCAAATAAAATAAAATAAAATAATTATAATTTTAAATAGAGTAAAAAACACCTTTGTACAACTAATCATGTCCCCCATATCTTGAGCACAATACCATTAATTAATAAACTTATACTACTCTGTACAGCTAATACTTATTCATTAAATATGAGTAATTCTATTATATCATTTTTGAATATAATTAATTTAATATTTTTAAAAATATATTTATATAATAATTATTATAATTAATAAAGAATGATAAAATAGGCAAAAAGGAAAAAAGATAAATTACTCAATATTTTAACTCATATTTTAAACTGGATGGGAATTGTTGGATATTTTTTAAGGATAAATTAAATAAAACAACACCTTAAGTATCCTATACTACTTAAAATCTCATCCTATTAAACTAATTACAAAAATCCCTTCTAAATCTCTAAACAAGTTTTTTATCTGATACATAACACACAACTCCGATTTTTAAGCCTTAAATCACATTGACATTGTTGCAGATAAGGAAGATTATGTTTTCCTTAGAAAACATGGCTATTAAATCATTAATCATTAAGTAATAAAAGTTAGCAATAAATTCAACAATTATTAACTCTTGTTGCGATAAAATTTCAAAAATAAGCAAAAAAAATAAAAAATTGTATCTGTGTTATGGCCATTGGCTGCCAGAAAAATTTCACAAACAACCTCCATTAACGTACTTCTTCATAATTTTGTTGTTGAAGTTACAAAGAGAAAACAAAAAGTTGTGAAAAAAGACCCAAAAAAAA
>NC_061114.1:2503616-2517118 GCF_002878395.1 Capsicum annuum
CGACTGAATTTTTCATTGTGTTTGAACCAAAAATTATGGACTTTATCAAAAAAAATAATGAACTTTCCAATGGAAGCCTTCATATTTTTCACTATTTTCAATTTCTTCGTTAAGGATCCTCTTTAAAAGCTTTAAGACAAAAGATTAGAGATACTTCCATGGAGATTTTGGAAAAGATTCTTCGTTGAAGAAGAACCCAACAGAAAAAGAGCAAAAATTTTGAAGAAGACGGGACCCACATATAAAATGAATAAATAAAAAATTTAATTTAATTAACAGTTTTTTAATTAAAAAAATAACTAATTTAATTGTATATATTAAGAAGAATCTTAGGAGTAATTAATGATATAATGACTAATGAAATAGTGACACCTGTGCAATTATGTCATTTTAAGATTTTGGTTATTCCTCTCACGCACCTTAAGAAAGGTGAATATAAGAAAGGTGAATATACTTTCTCTGCCACGTCACCTTCTAAGGAGGTAATAGTTCCACTTTTTTATAGTTTAGGTGTTTAATAGGTCACTATAATAGTTTAGATGTGGCTTCGACTTTTCTTGTATAGTTTAGGGTGTAAACAATGCCTTTTCTCTTAATCTTTTGTTTTGCTTACTTTTGTTTCCTGCATACATGGGCTATTTATAGCCTCAAAATGATACTATTCCACCTAGGAGGTGGATGAAATTCATTTGCTAAACAAAAAGAGTGGGTCATGCACCATACATAGGAAGCCACCTTGCTTTACTTTCTAACCCCCCCCCCTGGATATCTATGTGAAGAAAAATTTACTGAACATGCATTTGAGTGCTACCTCATTAAAAATCTTATCAGGAAAAATCCAGTGGGATAAAAACCTTGGTTAAGGAAAAGAGAGGGCAGCGCGTATTCTCACTCCCTCTGATGAAGACCTCGATTCAACCGGTTCAGTCTTCGCATCCCAATTTTGTATACCATCTTCTCAAAGGTTGAAGTTGGTAAAGATTTGGTGAACAAATCTGTCGGATTGTCACTGGAGCGGATTTGTTGTACATCAATATCACCATTCTTCTGAAGATCGTGCGTGAAGAATAACTTTGGTGAAATGTGCTTTGTTCTATCTCCCTTCATAAAGCATCCTTTTAATTGAGTTATGCATGTTGCATTGTCTTCAAATATAACCGTGGGTACCTTGATATCAAGCTTCAAGCCACATCTCTCTTTGATGAAATGTACCACTGATCTTAGCCATATGCATTCTCTACTTGCTTCATGTATAGATATTATTTCCGCATGATTAGAAGAAGTAGCAATGATAGACTGTTTAGTCGATCACCATGATACTGCAGTACCAACGTATGTAAACACACAGCCTATTTGAGATTGGGCTTTATGTGGGTCAGATAAATAACCTGCATCTGCATGACCAACAAGATTTGGGCTAGCTTTGTTAGTATAAAACAAACCCATATCAATAGTCCCTTTTAAGTACCTCAATATATGCTTAACTCCATTCCAGTGTCTTCACGTAGGGGAAAAACTATATCTCGCTAGCAAATTAATAGAAAATGCTATATCCGGCCTTATAGCATTAGCGTGGTACATAAGTGTACCAATAGTACTAAGATATGGTACTTCAGGACTAAGAATATCTTCACCCTCTTCCAGAGGTCGGAATGGATCTTTATTTACATCAAGTGATCGAACAACCATTGGAGTAATTAATGAATATACTTTGTCCATGTAAAATCGTTTCAAAACCTTCTGGGTATAGGCAGCTTGGTGGATGAAGAACCCGTCTGCTAAATGTTCAATTTGCAAACCAAAAAAAGTTTTGCCTTTCCAAGATCTTTTATTCAAATTATTTCTTTAGATATTCAATTGCCTTTAGGATCTCTTCTGGAGTCTCAATGAGATTTATATCATCCTCATAAATGGCGACTATAACAAACCCTGATGCCGTTTTCCTAATGAAAATACAAGGACAAATAACATCATTTATGTATCCTTCGTTTTTCAAATACTTACTTAGAAGATTATACCACATACGCCCTGATGTATCCTTCATTTTTCAAATACTTACTTAGAAGATTATACCACATACGCCCTGATTGTTTTAGGCCGTACAACAATCTTTGTAATCTGATAGAAAATAATTCTCGAGACTTTGAACTATATGCTTCAGGCATTTTTAATCCTTCCGGGATTCTCATGTAAATATCATTATCAAGTGAACCATAAAGATAAGTTGTAACCACATCTATTAGATGAATTTCAAGATTTTCATGTACGGGTCGACCGATGAGGTATCGAAATGTTATTGCATCCATAACAGGTGAATATGTTTCTTCATAGTCGACACCGGGTCTTTGAGAGAATTCTTGTGTAATAAGGCATGTCTTGTATCTTACAATTTCATTTTTCTCATTTCTTTTACTTACGAAGACCCATTTATAGCTGACTGATTTTACACCATCTGGGGTTTGGACTACAAGTCCAAAAACCTCGCGTTTAGCAAGTGAGTTCAATTCATATTGAATTGCCTCTTGCCATTTTGGCCAATCTTTTCTTCGTCAACATTCTTCGACAAATTGAGGTTCAAGATCCTCCTTGTCTTGCATGATATTTAGTGCAACATTATATGTAAACACATTATCAACTGTAATTTTCGATCGATCTAAATTTACTTCATCTTTAGTAGAACTCATTGAAAGTTCTTCATTTACTTGTATCTCGGGTTCACCGATTTCTTCAAGAATATTAGGATTAATCTAATTTTGAGTCTCTTCAGGAGAATCTTTTATAATATCATCTTTCTCATTTTTCGCGCTTTTTTTTTCTAGGATTTTTATCCTTTGAACCCAAAGGCCTACCACGCTTCAGGCGTGTTTGGGATTCAGAAGCTATCACATTAGAAGATGGTTCTTTTGGAACTTCAATTCGAACAGGCACATTCGTTGTAGGGATATGTGACTTGGGTATCCTTTTCAAATCGGTAAATGCATCTGACATTTGCTTTGCTAATTTTTGTAAGTGAAATATCTTTCGGATCTCACTTCACATATGGGGGTACGTGGATCGAAATGAGATAATGATGAAACTTTTCACACAATTTCTCTTTTAAGTTCACGCTTTTCTCCCCCTAATTGCAAAAAATTTATTTCATCAAATCGATAATCTGCAAATCAAGTAGTAAATAAATCTCCCGTTAATGGTTCAAGGTAGCGAATTATAGAGGATGACTCAAACCCAACATATATTCCTAACCTTCTCTGAGGCCCATCTTAGTACGCTGAGGTGGTGCAACTGGCAATACAGCACATCCAAAATTCGTAGATGGGAAATATTTGGCTCATGACCCAGAACCAATTGTAATGGGGAGTATATAATGAGTTGGCCTGAGATGAACAAGTGATGCTGCATGTAAGATAGAATGGCCCCAAACAGTAGTAAGCAATTTTATTTTCATAAGCAGTAGTCTTGCTATCAATTGTAGGTGCTTAATAAATGACTCAGCAAGGTCATTTTAAGTATGAACATGAGCAACAAGATGTTCAACTCGTATCCCAACCAACATACGATAATCATCAAAAGCTTGGGATGTAAATTCTCCAGCATTATCTAGGCTAATAGCCTTAATAGGATAATCTGGGAATTGCACCCTTAATCATATTATTTGTGCCAATAATTTTGCAAAACGCCAGGTTGCGAGATGATAAGAGGCACACATGCGACCATCTTGAAGATGTGTCTATTAGGACCATAAAATATCTAAATGTCCCACTAGGTGGGTGAATAGGCCCACATAAATCCCCATATATAGGTTTTAGAAATTGAGGGGATTCGACGCTAACTTTTAGTGGCGATGGCCTAGTTATCAGTTTGCCTTGATAACAAGCAGCACATGAAAATTCATCCGGTGCAAGAATCTTCAGGTTCTTTAACGGATGCCCTTTTGAATTTTCAATGATTCGTCTCATCATTATTGAGCCAGTATGGCCTATTCGATCATGCCAGAACACAAATATATTTAGATCGGTAAACTTCTAGTTTACGATAGAGTGTGCTTCAATTGTACTAGTTTCGACATAATATAAGCCGGAAGACAAATTTGGTAATTTCTCCAACACTTGTTTTTGACCTGAGATAGTTTTGGTAATGCAAAGATATTCGAAATTTATTTCATTTATTGTCTCAGCATGATATTCATTTCAATGGATATCTTTAAAACTCAATAAGTTTCTTGGGGATTTAGAAGAGAACAATACATCTTCTATAACTAATTTCGTCCCCTAAGGTTGGAATATAGTAGCTCTTCCGGAGCCTTCAATTAATTTTGCATTAAATTTTCTCTTCTTATATGTAAGTAAGAAAAATATTTTTCATTTTTAAATATTACATGTGTTGTTCTACTATCAATTACACAAATATTCTCAGGATCAATTAGTGATCCAAATAAAATTTGAGGAGTATCCATATTCTTCAAAATGAAAATATAAACAAAATAACTATTATAACATTACTAGCACATAACATATTTATACAAACTATATTTATATACATGATTAGTAAATGATAGAAAAGTAAACTAGTACAATTTTAACAAAAAAATTAACATAATCAGATTATTCCATTATTATCACCTACATGGTGATTTACATGTTCTTCAGGAATTGCAAAGAAATCTGACACTTTCAAGTCCATGGGCTCAAAGTTATTTTCAAGGAGAAGTTTGTTTCAACATCATTTTTTGTCTTTTTAAGGGACGCCTGATACAATTTTACCAGATGCTTTGAAGTACGACAGGTACGCGACCAGTATCCATTTCCTCCACATCGATAACATCTATTTTCAGTGTTCGTCCTTGAAGCTGCTTCAGGAGCTCCTCCACTTCTTTTGCACTGCTAGGGCTGAGGGTTATTGTTTATTCCAAGGCAATCACCTTGATTAAAATACCTATCACGACCACGACCTCAGCCATAACCACGACCACGACGGGGGTCAGGACTTCTTTCATGCCTCGTTGGATGAAAGTTTGCAGCATTCACTTCAGGGAATGGAGCAGCACCAGAAGGCCGACTTTCATTATTTTTATTAAAAGCTCATTATGTTGTTCAGCAACAAAAGATGAGCAATTAATTCAGAACTCATTTATCGGTACTGCTGCTGCAGGACCATACTCGAGGCGTAAAAAGTAGAAAATATTTTTCTAGCATGTCGTGATCTGTGATCTTTTTTCCGCATAAATCAAACAGCGATTTAATTTTAAACATTGTAGAATTATATTCAGTTACATTTTTAAAGTCATGTATCCTCAACTTGGTCCATTCATAACAAGTTTGTGGAAGTATGACCATCTTTAGGTGGTCGTATCTTTCTTTTAAATTGTTTCACAATGTAAGGGGATCTTTAATCGTGAGGTATTCCATTTTTAAACCTTCGTCAAGATGATGACGAAGAAATATCATGGCCTTATCTTTATCTTGATTCGATGCCTTATTATTATTTTTTATGGTGTCTGTCATATCCATTGCATTTAAATGAATTTCTACATCTAGTGCCCAGGACATATAACTTTTACCACATATATTTAGGGCACTAAATTCGCATCTGAAAATATTAGATATTATTTAAGAAAATTAAATACTAGCCTTTAAATAACGTAATATAAAATTAATTAATAGTAACCAAAGTATATGAAACAAGGCAGGAATTTTGTTATTAATCTTTTGTTTCCTGCATACATGGGCTATTTATAGCCTCAAAATGGTACCATTCTACCTAGGAGATGGATGAAATTGATTTGGTAAACAAAAAGAGTGGGCCATGCACCATACATAGGCAGCCACCTTGCTTTACTTTCTAACATTTCCTAATTAAATTGGTAATTTGTTTTCCCTGTGATATGTCATTCATGCATACTTAATCAGAACACTACTTATAATAAAAATTTGACCTGCAAAAAGTATACCTATTATACACACCAAATTATCAAGTCAAATCGAACCGATAAATCAAATCAAATCGAAAAAAAAAAAATTGACTTATGGTTTGTTTTGATTGGTTTGGCATTAGAAAAAAAAATCGACCATTCTTGATTTAGTTAAGTCAAACCGAACTAGAATCAAACCGACATAATCTCTCTCTATATATATAATATTCTAATTTTTTTATACATAAAATATTAATTATAATCTACTTTTTAAATACTTTTCAACTAGTTTTAGTAATTTTCAATAATTTGAAAGTAGATGTAGATATATATTTAGATTTGGACCTTTAATTTGTAATATTTATCCATTAATTGCTAATTAAATGATCGAAAACTCAATATAAACTTAAAACTTAAATTATTCACTTTCATCTCACTTTTTAGTTTCAAGAGAGTTTTTCGCTCTTTATTTTTTCATAATTATGATTTTTCATTAGCACATGAGTGAAAACATATTTAATGTACTCTTCGATCACAAAATAATTATAAAAATTAAAGATTATAAAAAAAAAAGAAAAACCCAAAAAATCGACAAAAACATAAACCGAAAAAATCAATTTATATTAGTTTGATTTGATTTATACTTTTAATAAATCGACATGATTGATTTATTTTTTTTAAATAAAAATCAAACCAACCCGACCTATGTACACCTCTGTCTATAAACATTAGCTAGAAGCACGTGTCCTTACATGCTTATTTTATTGGTCAAGAGAAAAAATAATCAATACTGTAGAACTGAATGACACAATAATGACAAGTAGCTTTGTTAAAATTACCTAAATATCTCTATCATAACCTAAAATTTTATTAGATAATATAAAATTCATTACATTTCTTGGTCTCATAGGCATTTCTTTACTCTTCTATTCAATCCTAAAAGTACCTGATCCAATGCAGAAAGTACAACTAACTGAAGCTGACACCAAAACTGAACAAGTGAGTATTAGTTTCTTGTTATTCGATTTCTATTACTATCTGTAACGTAACTCTCGATTATCATATTATTTTGTTAAAATTATTACTTAGTCAGTAGAAGTCTTAGTAGTATTGCTCATGTAGTTTCTTATTTTTTCGATTTCTGTTACTATCTATTGATTCTTTGTACCTTGATTAAAAGGGACAACCCGGTTCATACCTACTCCGTAGGTGTCGGGGAGGGGACTACTCCAGGCCTGACCTACGTGCCCTCACCCCAGCTGAGCCAAGGCCATCCCTCCCTTTGTACCTTGATTATCGTGTTTTATTCAAATTATTACTAGTAGTCTTAGTAGTATTGGGCCTAGACACCAGCGGTGTGAACCAGCCAGAATCAAGGTTGGTTTGAATATCTGACTGAAGCTTATGTCCTTCAGTGAGAAATTACTTGATGGTTAATTCCATTTTATATCACGTGGACAATTTTTTTTCCTTTCTCAATTAATGTATTATAACTTTTTTTCTTTTTGTATTGGGTGCTGATTGTTTGCAACATTTGATTAACTATGGTAGATATTTGTGTTATAGAAAGCCAAGGCAAGTAATGTTGTATCAAATATGATTAATGTCATGCACCCAAGGGTGTGGCCTAGTGGTTCAATGTAGTGGGATGAACACCATGATGTCTCAAGTTAATCCCAACAGAGAGACACTGGGTGATTTCTTCTCATTTGTTCTAGCCTTGGTGGATGGAGTTACCTGGTACCTACTGCTCGTGGGAGGTGGCAGGTGGTAGGTATCCCGTGGATTTAGTCGAGGTGCGCACAAGCTGGTCCGGACACCACAGTTATCATAATAAAAATAAAAAATATGATTATGTCATCTACTTTTGATGCTTCAGTGAGATTTATTTACCATGAAATTGTGTTCTTTGACCTTCCCATTTGGATGGAAGGATAAGTTAAGAATTTCCATTCATTTTCCTTTAATTTTATTGAGGCACCCCTAGATTTAATCCAGATAGCTAGGATGTTAAAGAAAAATAGGTCGGACAAAGGTTCAGCTAAATTATATTTGCCAGGTTATTGCATCTTGCCCGTCAATTCTGATCAAATTTCATCTGCATGATGGTTCTCAAAAACAGTATTAGTTCACCTTTTATATCCTTATCTAAATTGTAGATGCCAAGTTCAGCTTGTTTTCTTTTCCAACTCTTCTACAGATCACATAATTTGCATGTCTTAGAGAATTGAAAACGGTTATTTTGGCATGTCATTTGTAAACTGCTCACCGAGGACATGACCCTAGATAGGAAGGTCTGGAGGACGCGAATTAGGGCAGAAGACTAGGGCCGGTTTGGGTCGCTAGTGTAGGGAATTACTTGGGGGGGGTTTTATTCTTGTTATGATTCCGTGTTCCATGTTTTATTACGAATCTGTGTGCTTTCCTCTGTTTTCTAATACTTATGGGTGCCGTATTTATGTTATGTAATCTAGTTCTGTGCTTTACTATGAGTTTGTGTGGTATCTCGTGACTTGAGCCCGGGGTCTATCGGAAACAGCCTTTCTACTTCTTTAGAGGTAGAGGTATGGACTGCGTACATCTTACCCCCCCAGACCCCACTAGGTGGGAATACACTGGGTTTGTTGTTGTTGTTGTTGTTGTAGTCTTAGTAGTATTGCTCGTGTAGTTTATTGTTATTCGATTTATATTACTATCTGTTGATTCATTCCTTGTACCTCAATTATTTTTTGCTACTATCTGCTATTGCTTGTTGATTCCTTTTACCTCGATTATCGTACTATTTTATTCAAATTAGTAGTATTGTTCACGTAGTTTCTTGTCCTTCGATTCCTGTTACTATGTGGTGATTCCTTGTACCTCGATTATCGTACTGTTTTCTTCAAAGTAGTAGTAGTCGTAGTAGTATTGTTCAAATTATTATTAGTAGTCTTAGTAGCATTGCTCGTGTAGTTTCTTGTCCTTCGATTCATGTTACTATATGGTGATTCCTTGTATCTTGATTATTGTACTGTTTTGTTCAAATTATTAGTAGTAGTCTTAGTAGCATTGCTCGTGTAGTTTCTTGTTCTTCGATTTCGACTTCTGTTACTGGATGTTGATTCTTATACCTCGATTATCGTACGTTTTGTTCAAATTATTAGTAGTTATAGTAGTATTTCTCGTGTAGTTTCTTGTTCTTTGATTTCTGTTAATATATGTTGATTCCTTGTACCTCGATTATCGTATTGTTTTGTTCAAATTATTAGCAGTCTTAGTAGTATTGGTCCTATAGTTTATCGTCCTTCGATTTCTTTTACTATATATTGATTCATTGTACTTCGATTATCATATTGTTTTGTTCAAATTATTATTAGTAGTCTTAGTAGTATTGCTCATGTAGTTTCTTGTTATTCAATTTCTATTACTATCTGTTGATTCATTCTTTGTACCTCGATTATTTTTTGCTACTATCTGCTATTGTTTGTTGATTCCTTGTACCTCGATGATTGTTCTACTTTATTCAGATTAGTAGTAGTCGTAGTATTGTTCACGTAGCTTCTTGTCCTTCGATTCCTGTTACTATATGGTGATTCCTTGTATCTGGATTATCGTATTGTTTTGTTGCTATGTGCTACTATCTACATTATGCTGATTCTTTGTGGCTAGTACCTTGATTATCATACTGTTTTGGTTCAAATTATTAGTAGTCGTAGTAGTATTGGTTCTGTAGTTTAGTGTACTTCGATTTCTATTACTATTTGATGATTCATTGTACCTCGATTATCGTACTGTTTTGTTCAAATTATTACTGGTAGTCTTAGTAGCATTGCTTGTGTAGTTTCTTGTTCTTCGTTTTCTGTTACTATATGTTGATTCCTTGTACCTCGATTATCGAACTGTTTTGTTCAAATTATTACTAGTAGTCTTAGTAGCATTGCTCGTGTAGTTTCTTGTTCTTCGTTTTCTGCTACTATATGTTGATTCCTTGTACCTCGATTATCGTACTGTTTTGTTCAAATTATTAGTAAACATAGTAATGTTGCTCGTGTAGTTTCTTGTTCTTCGATTTCTGTTAATATATGTTGATTCTTGTACCTCGATTATTGTAGTTTTTGTTCAAATTATTACTAGCAGTCTTAATGGCACTGCTCGTGTAGTTTCATGTTCTTTGATTTCTGCTACAATATGATGATTCCTTGTACCTCGATTATCGTACTGATTTGTTCAAATTATAAGTAGTCTTAGTAGTACTGCTCATGTATTTTTTCGTTCTTTGATTTCTGTTACTATTTGCTGATTCATTATACCTCGATTGTCATATTGTTTTGTTCAAATTATTAGTAGTCGTAGTAATATTGCTTGTGCAGTTTCTTGATCTTCGATTTCTGTTACTTATGTTGATTCCTTGTACCTCGATTATCGTAATGTTTTGTTCAAATTATTAGTAGTCGTATTGCTCTTCACTATTCTATTCAATCCTCACGGAACCACATCCAATGCAGAAAGTAAAATTCACCGAAGCCGAGACCAAGACCGATGTTTATTAAGTATGGGGACTTCCATCAGAAGAAGTTAGTAACAGGGTAAAGAAATTGATGAATGGTCTTAGATCGGAATTTGGTGGGCCCCAATTTGAGCCGCACATGACTGTTGTCGGAGCGATAAAGTTGTCGGAGGAGGAGGCACGTGATAAGTTTAGAAAGGGATGCGGAGAAGTGAAGAAGGTGTACGGTGGTACCATTGAGAAATTTGATGTTGGGTTTGTTTATCTTTTGCTTCATCCTACTACTGAGGTAAACAAAATATGATCTTTTCCGTAAGTTGAAAAATAATTTTGTTTGAATTATTAGTAATCGTAGTAGTATTGCTGTCGTAGTTTCCTGTTCTTCGATTTCTATTAGTGTGTGTTGATTTCGTTTACCTCGATTATCGTACTGTAGTGGTATTGCTCATGTAGTTTCCCGTCCTTTGATTTTTGGTAGTATTTGTTGATTCCTTCTACTTGATTATCGTATTATTTTGTTACTACTATCTCCTGCTATATATTATCTACTATCTGTTGATTCCTTGTACGTCGATGATGGTAGTATTGTTGAAGTAGTTTCTTGTCCTTTGATGTCTGTTACTATTTGTAGATTCCTTGTACCTCGATTATGGTATTGTTTACTTCCATTATTTCTTTTTGTGGACCGCTTTGCAAATTGCACTGTTTTTTCCTTGAGCCGAGGGTCTACCGGAAACTTCTCTTTCTCTGAGGTTGGGTAAGGTTTGCGTACACTGTAGCCTTCACAAACCCTACTTTAAGAGACTACAATGGGTATGTTGTGTGTCTGAGAACTCCTTTTGTGTGCGCTTACTTACATTGCCGGTCCGAACCTAGACAAAAGACGAGGGCTGCAGTAGTCTGGTAGCCAAGGTAAAATTTGCCAATTCATGAATTGTTGGGACTGAGGCATAGTAGTTGATGTCGATATTGTTTTATTCATTTTTTGATTTCTACGCAAAATTGGACAAACTCGTTTTTTACTTTCAGCTAGCTTACGTAGACCCTCTGTTCCAATTTATCTTACACTGATATATTTGATTCAAATTCGTTAGACTCTTCAAGATTTTCAAAATTTGGTTTTAGTGTGTTATTTGAGTATCTGTCTGAACATTTGTTAGTTGTAGCGGCATATCCAGGGCCGGAGCTACCCTTTGGCGAGGGGGTTAACCCCCTTCAACGGAAAATTATACTATTTATACATGGTTAAAATTATTTTTTATGTGTACATAGTACATGTTGAACCCCCTTCAGTTTGTTCATATGTTTATTTCTGAATCCCCTTAGTGAAAATTCTTGCTCCGCCACTGGGCATATCTAAGCGTCAAGTAATAAGGGGTTGTAGTATATTGATTTGGTGTCATTTTTAAAAAAAGTTGAGATCATAACCGGATAGAACTGTTTATGTAATATCTATCTTGCAACTGGATGAAAAGCGAAAACCAGAATCCATATTTAGGAATTACGGAAGTTTACTTATGCTTTTCCATGACTTTTTTTTTAATGTATGATTACTTGAGTTGCTCTCCTGAGTCAGGGGTCTATCGGAAACAACCTCTCTACTTCATCTAAAGTAGTGGTATGGACTGCTTACACTTTACCCTCCCCAGACCCAACTTTGTGGAAATACACTGGGTATGTTGTTGTTGTCGTTGTTGTTGATTACTTGAGTTGCTGAGTATAGATTTGTGATATGAAATTCCTTCTACCAGGTCATGGAGGCTAGCGCACACTGCTGCAGCTGCTTTGGTTACAACAGCACAAGTCATAAGATACACATTCTTTCTTTGAATTTTCTGGCATTTTTATGTTATAGTCATTTAATGCTTTTGCCTTTTTTATGGTTACAACTGCTGTCTATATCTGTATCATCTCGTTACATTATAAAAATGAGGATACACTAGCGAGAATAGCACCTCATCCCCTTTGCTTCCCAATGGGTTGGACGTACCGATTATTCACCTCAGACTGACTTCTGCTATGCCTTCATAACCCCACTTATTCCAACGGCAGATCACCGTTGACCTTGGATGAACTTCTCCTGATTTACCTTCATGATAGCAACTAGCTCGGTTGCAATATAGAACTCAACAATTTCTTAGAGATAGCCCGTTTGGACTCTTTAGCTCCCAACCTGAACCTTGGTGTTTCTAGTTGGTGTACACGAGTTCCTTTGGAAAATCGGTAAGTTGAAATGTCTGGACCAGTTATGGAGAACGACTCATGTCTTTCTATAAGCGCCATTTTCTTTATAATGTTATAGTTACGTTTATACAGTGTGCGCGTAAACTCCAGGACAAAGCAAGAGTGCTACTCTGAAAGCAGCAAATTCCTACAATTTGTAGCAGACGTAAATCTATTTACTCCTCGATCTGTCAGCATGTTACGGGTTTACTATCTTGTAGCATTCAAGTCCTTGACCAATTTAACGCATGAATTTCTTCAAGCTTCTGAAATCTGAATGTTATTAGCTACTGAACTTCCATAAGAATCAATTCTAGTTTAAAATGTGGATGTTCACCTTCTTACATATCGATCTATCTTTTTTCTTTTACCTACATTTCTCCAAGTTTGTTTCATGAGCTACGTTTGTATCGCTGATTTTTGTTTTTGTGATCATTGCAGCATATATGTCTCATATGAGCCTTCTTTATGCTGATTTAACGGATGAAGAAAAGAAGAAAGCTCAATAAAGGGCTTATATTCCCGACGAAAGCATTGGCAACATGAGCTTTCAGATAACTCACCTTGCATTGTACAAAACTGATACGGGAATTCCTAGCTCGAGACCTTTCACGCGAAGCCAAGCACGTGAGTTGCAACGACTCCAAGCCTTGTTCACATTCTTGGCCATGTGTGAAGAAGCCCACCAAGACACCCCAAACCCACCCACTTAAATGCCAAGGGTAATTTGGTCTTTGTCCCTCCTTTCTAAGTGACTATATAAGCCATGTAATAGGGGCTCGTCTTGCTTTAGTTCATTCCTAGTATTCAAGAAACAAAGACTTGTAAATTTTTGACTTCTCTTTCTCATCATTTGGAGAGAACAAAACCAAATTCTCACTAGTA
>NC_061114.1:2520118-2526371 GCF_002878395.1 Capsicum annuum
GTAGTCATTTTCGTGAAATGGAACCGAATTCACCGGTGAGATTTAAATCGTTAGCACCAGAGAGGGAAGTGTTAGGAGCCGAAAGGGAGGACGGTGAAGATGGTGTTGATATTGATCCAAGACTTAGGTTGATGTATTCGGCGAATGAGGTTGATATAGAAGGGATAAAGGAGATTTTGGAATGTGGGACGGATGTTAATTTTAGAGACATTGATAAGAGGACTGCACTTCATGTTGCTGCTTGTCATGGTTCAAGTGATGTTGTGCAGCTGTTGCTTGATGATCAACCCCATTTTGGTTTTGTTGATGTTCGATTATTACTATGATCTTCTGTTTGTTTGCTGTTGTTGGTACTGTTACTTCTTGTTACCTAGCTTATGAAATCGAAAAAAGGTTTTTTTTGGGTATGTAGTTGGTTAGCTATGTTGCTCGGGCTCTTCAAATATAGCGTATTTTCGAAAGATCCGACACGGATGCGGCAACATTTTTGGAGAGTTGGAGCAACTTAGCTGGTTAGTGAGAGTAGTTTGCACAGTCACGTTGTATCTAGCTTATAAAATTAAAAGGAAGCCCGGCCCTAAACCTCCCACTATTTGCGTTGTCCGTGGAAGGGCCCGACCACAAGGGCTTATTATTCGCACTCTTACTCTGCATTTCTGTAAGAGATTGTTTCCACAACAAAACGGCTTCAACATGTGACCTAATAAAAAAGAAAAAAGGTTCTTTTTGGGTATGTAGCTGGTTATTGAGAGTAGTTTGCTATTGTTGGTACACTTGCTTCTTGCTACCTAGCTTGTGAAATAAAAGAGAAAAAAAGTTCCTTTTTCGTATGTAGCTGGTTATTGGTAACACCCTAACCTCTTGGGTTTCTTGCATTATACACACCAAGGTCTTCTTTTTTTAACTTACATCCTCTCCTACTTTTTTTTACAATTTACACCCTAACGTTGTATTTCCTTACAAAATAGTAAAATTATTTTTTAATGATTTTTTCATGAAGGCAAAATAGGAATAACAATATACTCTCTCCATTCCATTTTACTAGTTTTAATTTGACATTGCGCATTAATTAAGAAAAACAATTAATAATATGACTATTTTACCATAGTACCTTTATTAAATAATATTTATATTTTAATTTGGAGATAAAAGAATTAATACTAAGGGTAAATAAGAAAAAAAAATAATCTTGTCTTGATTAATGAAAAATAACAAGTAAAATCAAAAATCAAATAAAGAAATTTGGGACGAGTAAAATGGAACGGAGGAAGTATTATTTTTTAAAATAAATTTATTTAATTTTTAGTGTAGGAAGTTAGATGAAAAATTTGCAAACTCAAATTTTTAGAAAATTCCAAACGAATGGAATTGGAATTAAGAGAAGATTGATATTGCAGAACTAATGATATAAGAAGACATTGTTAAAGACAAATTCCATCAATTCATGTGTTATATTTTTTGCTTTATCCTTAACTATTTCTATTCTATTCATTTTCTCTTAATATTTTGGTCCTTTCTTTACATTATTATTTTCTTTCTGACAGGTAGTATAGGTGATTATGATTGTATTAATATTGACATGGCTCCAGAAATTTCACTGCACCGTACTTTCACCACTCAGAAGTAACGCCACTACGAAATTTTAGCAGTTACAAATTAAAGTGAAAATACTTATCACATGACTATAGTTAGATGATAAATGTGAATTCAAGAACATATCTTGAAAGTTCGTTACACTAAAAATTAAATAAATTTATTTTAAAAAAATAATACTTCCTCCGTTCCATTTTACTCGTTTCAAATTTTCTAATTCGATTTTTGATTTTTACTTGTTATTTTTCATTAATTAAGACAAGATAATTTTTTTTTTACTCTTAGTATTAGTTGTTTTATCTCCAAATTAAAATGTAAACATTATTTAATAAAGGTAATATGGTAAAATAGTCATGTTATTAATTATTTTTCTTAATCAATGTGCAATGTTAAATTGAAACGAGTAAAATGAAATGGAAGGAGTATTGTTATTTCTATTTTGCCCTCGTGAAAAAATTATTAAAAAATAATTTTAATATTTTGTAAAGAAATACAAAGATTAGGGTGTAAATTGTAAAAAAAATAGAATAGGATGTAAATTAAAAAAAGAAGACATCTTGGGATGTAAAATGCAAGGGGCTTAACAGGTTAGGATGTAAATTGTAAAAATAAATAGAATAGGATGCAAATTAAAAAAAAGGAAGACACTTGAGTGTAAAATGCAAGCAACCCGGGATCATCTATCATTTCTCCACCATATAACCTACACACAACCTCACATTTCCAGTAATAGAGCACGCAAAAACGCACACACACACCACTGCCATATACAAGTCATCACTCTCATATACTCACACACACAGAAGACGCACCTCACGAAAGAAAAAACACTATCGATACGGAGGGACGCCATGTTGGTTCTGTCTTCACCACAAATCACACACTCACCATAATTTCATCTTCTCTTTTCTTTTTGGTACACCCAAATCTCTGAAGAACACCATATACGTATAGGCACACAGTAAGGGAGAGGATGGGGTGATACAGGGGTCTTCATGCACATATTTAGGAGACGGGTCTTCTCACAGTGAAGAAAAGTTTTTTATCCGGTGAACCTTTTTGCCGGAATCAGGTTTACAGGTCACCCTTTTGATCGATTCAAGTATGAATCTGTCCTGAAAACGTTAAAATCACCGGAATTAGCCTTGTTCATCGATATCCGCCGCTGTCTGAGCTTATCGGAGTGTTGAGTACATCGTTTATCTCGGTGGGTTCGTTGTGGTCTGTTTCGGGGCTCCGTTTCTCAATACCAAGTTAGAGTTCGTTCACTGTCCTTCACGGGTTCTCTTTTCGAATTGGATTTCGAGGGATTTTTGTGCTCGAATTGGTTCATAGTTGAGATTTCGGTGTTCGTTGAGGTTCTCGGAGCGGCTCTCATCTGTCTTTTCAAGTTAATCGAAAGCTTCTGAGGTCCCATTCTCGACTCGACTCGACTCTCTTATTACCATTATGTATTTGACGATGACTGATTGAGAATTTTGTTGATACTTGGTGTTGTTTATTTGAATAGCTAGTTGTTGGTATGAAATTGATGTTGATATGGCTTGATAACTATTTTCATGTCGAAGTTCATGTGTTAAAAGGAATTTTGGGAGGGGTTAAACATGATGAAGTGAATTCGTGTTAATTTTTGGATCTTCAATTACATTGAATTTGTTGGAATTGTGATAAATCGAATCTAGTAGACAAATGTTTAGGTTCAAGTAGGCAAAATTTAGGAGTGATGTGTTGTTGAATGCATTGAATGTTTGAATCTGTGTTAATGTTTTTTTTTTAGTTTAGTTTGTCGTATTTAATTTAGATGTATTCATTTAGCCGGAGAATGCCTCGAGACACATTGTATTTATTCACCGAAAAATGCCCCGACGTATCAGGTACACGGAGGATGTTCGTGATCAGAGCCCGAGGCATCGGGCGAGGCATTGGAGCTTAGTCTAGGATTAGTTTAGAATAGGATTTACATTTCCGTATTTTTCTATTTCGGGATTGTATAACTCGGACTGGACGCTATATTTTTGATTCGTTTTGTTTTGTTTTGTTTGATTGTTTTACATGTTTGTGTGGTTTGTACATCGTAGTGTCAAATTAGTCGATTCACTCTACGAAGCGATCGTGGTCGAATCACGGGATCGAGGGGTGCCTAACACCTTCCTCTCGGTCAACAGAATTCCTTAATCGGAATCTCTGTTCGCAAACCAGTTTAAAGAGTCAAAAATCGTTTTGAAAAAGGATTTTCCAAAGGTGACTTGGCACATCGGTTTATGCCAAGTGGCGATTCTGAGTTTAAATGTAAATAATCCTTTTTCGAAACAAATTTTCTTCATTTTTGTCACTTTAATAATAAAAACCCTTTCGACCCTTGAAATAAATTTTTTTTTTGGTTGTAAAAGGGGTGTGACATCTGGCCTTCGAAATGCTATTACATATGTCGACGGGGAACTAATAGAGCATTTAATACTCTTAAATTATGACCAAATTAGCTACGACATACTCCAACTTCACAAAGGTTCTATTACTTCTGAATTAAATTTTAACGTATTTTTGTCAACCTTTTTAGCTTACGCGACATCTTGTACCGACCTTTTTAGCCGACGCGACATCTTTGTTGTGGGTCCCATTTTATGTAATGGGACAAAGGTGTCATGTCAGCTAAAAAGATCGATAAAAGGTGTCACATCAGCACAAAGGGTGTCAAAATACGCTAAAATTGAGTTCAAGGGGTAATAGGATCCTCCTAAAGTTTTGGTGTGTTTCAGCAATTTCGTGTATAGTTTAGAGTGAAAATACTGCATTTTTTTCTCTACGTGAAATACCACTATGGTTTATGTCGAAAAAATGAAACTATCGACAATTGAATTGTGTTTGATATATAGTTGGTGATATTTCTATAGAATTGCAAGTGTATTTTTGACTATAGAATCTTTATTATTTATTTATTTAAGCAAAAGAGTGATGTTAATTTAACTTTGCAATTTCAAAGGTGACAAGTTACCAATTGGGCCTCCATCACTAATGATGTCTCCACAACCAGTAGATTTGAGCATTATCAAAATTGGCGCTGTTAAAAAAAGAGATGACAAGTATGACATATCGATCGATGCCATAAAAGTGGCTTGGGCCGATTTACCCGAACCTACACATCTAAATCCGCTAGCAAATTATTGGGTGAAGAATCACAAGGGTTTCGCGATCAATATTGAAGATGTTGAGATGAAGAAGATAGCACCGTTTCCATAAGTAATTTGTGTACTAGAATCTTTGCGATTCCTCGATATCTATCAATATATCGATATCCCAATCTGATATGTTTACATTTCTTCGTGCTGGCCTGCCTTTCAAGTTTGAGCTTCGATCTAGCTTGTTGTTACTTGAGTCTTGGCTTTTCCATGAGTAATTTGTGTAAAAGTTTTCTACATAGTTTGTAATCATGTTAATGTTTTACTTTTACTGTACAAATAAAGACATTTACTATAGGGGATATAAATTATAATTATATATGTAAATTTTATGTTTGATGAAGCAATTAGTTTTTTTTTTTAAAACTTGTATGTTTCGTTTTTTTTAGTTCATATTAACTTAATTTATAAGGTAATACACACTAATTAAGAAAAAACTAAGAACATAAAAGGAGTAGGACATAAATGAGTATCATTTTTCACTTTTTTGCTCTTTTAAAATCAAATAAAATTTATAAATATGAACAACTAAGTCTCTTGAATAAGAAGTTGTCATGTATTAAATTAATTTTATCAATTACATTTTGAAATTCTTAATTTGACTATTATTATTTTATTTTATTATTTAATAATAAGATAAGGTATGGAAAAATGTAAACAAAATTTTCTTGATATGATAAATTATGTTGTTATTTAATAATAAGATAAGGTATGGGAAAATGTACTCAACAAAATTTTCTTGTCATGATAAATTAGACAAGTAACGAAGAAAGTATAAAAAGAAGAATTATTATAATTTTAAATGGAGTAAAAAACACCTTTATACAACTAATCATGTCTCTCATTTCTTGAGCACAATACCATTAATTAATAAATTTATACTTCTCTGTACAGCTAATACTTATACATTAAGTATGAGTAATTTTATTAATTTTTTAATATAATTAATTTAATATTTTTAAAAGTATATTTAGGTAATAACTATAATTAATAACAAAGGATAAAATGAATAAAAAAGATAAATTATTTATTGAGTTTTAAAACTGAACGAGGATTGTTGGATATATTTTTAATATAGTGAACAAGTATTATTAGATGGAGGAGGAAATAATATAAATTATTCTACCAACTTCTCAACCATTATCTCAATTAAAAAATTCATTCACAATTTTTTTAATCAAAAATCAATTTTTTTTTTTAAATGGGTTATTTACAATTTTCTGATCTCCATTTTTCATCTTAATGTTCAATAATATTTTCCTAATTAAATTCCTTACATTTCTTGGACTTATAGGCATTTCTTTACTCTTCTATTCAATCCTCAAAGTACCTGATCCAATGCAGAAAGTACAACTCACTGAAGCTGACACCAAAACTGAAGAAGTTAGTAATAGTTTCTTGTTACTATCTATTAATTTTACGTAACTTGATTATCATATTGTTTTGTTCAAATCATTACTCCCTCCGTACCGTTTTATGTGACA
>NC_061114.1:2529371-2563732 GCF_002878395.1 Capsicum annuum
TGTCACATAAAATAAAATGGAGTCACTAGAAGTATTAGTAGTATTGCTCATGTAGTTTCTTTGTTTTTTCGATTTCTGTTACTATATGTTGATCCTTTGTACCTCTATTATCATACTATTTTGTTCTAATTATTAGTAGTCTTAGTAGTATTGCACGTGTAGTTTCTTGTACTTGTACTTCGATTTCTGTTCCTATATATTGATTCCTTTGTATCTCGATTATCGTACTGTTTTTGGTAGCAGTCTTAGTAGTATTGCTCGTGTATTTTCTTGTTCTTCAATTTTTGTTACTATCGGTTGATTCATTGTACCTTGATTATCGTACTGTTTTGTTCAAATTATTATTTGTAGTCTTAGTAGTATTGCTCGTGTAGTTTCTTGTTATTCGATTTCTATTACTATTTGTCGATTCCTTGTGCCTCGATTATTTTTTGCAACTATCTGCTATTATTTGTTGATCCTTTGTAGCTCGATTATCATATTGTTTTCTTCAAATTAGTAGTAGTCTTAGTAGTATTGGTCCTGTAGTTTCTTGTCCTTCGATTTCTGTTAATGTATGTCGATTCCTTGTACCTCGATTACTTTTTGCTGCTATCTGCTATTGTTTGTTGATTCCTTGTACCTCAATTATCATACTGTTTTCGTCAAATTAGTAGTAGTGGTCGTAGTATTGTTCATGTAGTTTCTTGTCCGTCAATTTCTGTTACTATATGGTGATTCCTTGTTCCTTGATTATCGTACTGTATTGTTCAAATTATTACTATCTACAGTATGCTGATTCCTTGTGGCTTGTACCTTGATTATCATACTGTTTTGGTTCAAATTATTAGTAGTATTGGTTCTGTAGTTTCTTGTTTTTCGATTCCTGTTTTGTACCTCGATTATCATACTGTTTTGTTCGAATTATTAGTAGTCTTAGTAGCATTGCACGTGTAGTTTCTTGTTCTTCTATTACCATCTGTTGATTCCTTGTACCTCGACTATATTTTGCTACTATCTTCTATTATTTGTTGATTCCTTGTACCTCAATTATCAATTGCTACTATCTTCTATTATTTGTTGATTTCTTGTACCTCGATTATCGTTTGCTACTATCTGCTATTATTTGTTGATTCCTTTTACCTCGATTATCATATTGTTTTCTTCAAATTAGTGGTAGTCGTAGCAGTACTGTTCACGTAGTTTCTTGTCTTTCGATTTCTGGTACTATATGGCGATTCCTTGTTCCTTGATTATCGTATTGTTATGTTACTATTTTCTACTATTTACAATCTGAGATTCTATCAGAAACAACCTCTCTACTTTATTTGAGGTAGTGGTATGGACTGCGTACACTCCCTCCCCCCCCCCCCCAGACCCCACTTGATGGGAATATACTGGGTATGTTGTTGTTGTTGTTGCTGCTTCTATCTACAATATGTTGATTCCTTGTGGCTTATACCTTGATTATCATACTGTTTTGGTTTAAATTATTAGTAGTTGTATAGTATTGGTTTTGTAGTTTCTTGTACTTTTCTGTTGCTATCTAATGATTCATTGTATCTTGATTATCGTACTGTTTTGTTCAAATTATTACTGGTAGTCTTAGTAGCATCGCTCGTGTAGTTTCTTGCTCTTCAATTTCAACTTCTGTTACTGTATGTTAATTCTTGTACCTCGATTATTGTACGTTTTGTTCAAATTATTAGTATAGTAGTATTGCTCATGTATTTTCTTGTTCGTCGTTTTCTGTTACTTTTAGTTGATTCATTGTACCTCGATTATCATATTGTTTTGTTCAAATTATTATAGTCTTAGTAGTATTGCTCGTGTAGTTTCTTGTTCTTCGATTTCTGTTAATATATGTTGATTCCTTGTACCTCGATTATCATACTGTTTTGTTCAAATTATTAGTAGTCTTAGTAGTATTGTTTGTGTAGTTTCTTGTTCTTCGATTTTTGTTACTATATGTTGATTCCTTGTACCTCGACTATTGTACTGTTTTGTTAAATTATTAGCAGTCTTAGTAGTATTACTCGTGTAGTTCTTATTCTTTGATTTCCGTTGCTATATGTTGATTCCTTGTACTTTGATTATCGTATTGCTTTGTTCAAATTATTAGCAGTCATAGTAGTATTGCTCATGTAGTTTCTTGTTCTTCGATTTCTGATATGAACCTTGATTATCGTACTGTTTTGTTCAAATTATTATTAGTAGTCTTAGTAGTATTGGTTCTGTAGTTTGTTGTACTTCCATTTCTGTAACTATCTGATGATTCATTGTACCTCGATTATCGTACTGTTTTGTTCAAATTATTAGCAGTCTTAGTAGTATTGGTCCTATAGTTTATTGTCCTTCGATTTCTATTACTATATGTTGATTCATTGCAGCTCAATTATCGTATTGCTTTGTTCAAATTATTATTAGTCTTAGTAGTACTGTTTGTGTAGTTTCTTGTTCTTCGATTTCTGTTACTATATGTTGATTCCTTATACCTTGATTATCATACTATTTCTATTAGTGTATGTTGATTCTTATACATCGATTATCGTACTATTTTGTTCAAATTATTAGTAGTCTTAAGTAGTATTGGTCCTATAGTTTCTTGTCCTTCGATTTCTGTTACTATATGTTGATTCATTCCTTGTACCTCGATTATCGTATTGTTTTTTGCAAATTATTAGTAGTCTTGGTAGTATTGGTCCTGTAGTTTCTTGTCCTTCGATATCTGGTACTATATGTTGATTCATTGTACCTCGGCTATCGTATTTTTTTAAAAAAATTATTAGTAGTCGTAGTAGTATTGCTATTCACGAAACCACATCCAATGCAGAAAGTAAAACTCACCGAAGCGGAGAACAAAACCGATGTTTATTCAGTATGGGGACTTCCATCAGAAGAAGTTAGTAACAGGGTAAAGAAATTGATGAATGGTCTTAGATCAGAATTCGGTGGGGCCCAATTTGAGCCGCACGTGACCGTTGTCGGTGCGATAAAGTTGTCGGAGGAGGAGGCACGTGACAAGTTTAGAAAGGGATGTGGAGAAGTGAAGAAGGTGTATAGCGGTACTGTCGAGAAAGTGGATGTTGGGACTTTTTTTTATCAGTGTGTTTATCTTTTGCTTCATCCTACTACTGAGGTAAACAAAACATGATCTTTTCGTTAAGATTTTTATTCGAGTTGAAAAATTATTTTGTTTCAATTATTAGTAATCGTAGTAGTATTGCTACTGTAGTGTCTTGCTCTTCGATTTCTATTAGTGTGTGTCGATTTCATGTACCTCAATTATCGTACTGGTTTTTTACTTTCTGCTACTATCGTACTGTAGTGGTATTGCTCATGTAGTTTTTCATCCTTCGATTTTTGGCATCATTTGTTGATTCCTTCTACCTTGATTATCGTATTATTTCGTTACTACTATCTCCTGCTATATACTATTTGTTGATTCCTTGTACCTCGACTATGGTAGCATTGTTCATGTAGTTTCATGTCCTTTGATTTCTGTTACTATTTGTAGATTCCTTGTACCTCGATTATGGTATTGTTTTGTTGCTATCTGCTGTTTTTGTTATTATTTGTTGTTTCTTGTACTTCCATTATTTCTTTTTGTGGACCGCTTTGCACTGTTTTTCCTTGAGTCGAGGGTCTACCGGAAACAACTTCTCTTCCTCTGAGGTAGGGTAAGGTTTGCGTACACTATCCCCTTCTGCACGAGTGGCTATTGCGCCTCGGACCGATCCCCTGGTTCTTCTTTAGCCGCGGGAAGGCTAGGTTCTATCGGAGAGCCTACACGCGTACACTTCACTTCCATTTCAAAAGGTTGGTATTAGCAGTAGCACTCGCTTACGTGCTAAACATAGAAAGGTAGATATGTAAATCACTTAGTCCTTGAACTAGGGATAGGGCCGGGCCTTCAAAAAAGAGCGAGGGAGTGATGGGCAACCTTAGTCTATATGTTGCTCGTGAGCCGCCAAGTACTAGTCTCGCAACAGTATTGGCAACCTTAATCTATATGTTGCTCTTCTAGGCGGGCAGCTGTGTGACAACACTACGGAGAAAGCGGTGCTTTCGTGTAACATGCTATGGTCTCAGTGCCCTTACGAGGTAGTGATGAGTTTCACGCGCTCTAAGCCCCACGCCCCGTGCTTCCCAGACCCTACTTTAAGAGACTTACACTGGGTATGTCGTATTTCTGAGAGCTCCGTTTGTGTGAGCTTGCTTACATTGCCGGTCCAAACCTAGATAAAAGACGAGGGCTGCAGTAGGCTGGCAGCCAAGGTAAAACTTGCCAATTCATGAATTGTTGCGACTGAGGCATAGTAGTTGATGTCGACGCTGTTTTATTCATTTTTTGATTTCTATGCAAAATTGGACAAACTTTTTGATTTGCGTATCTGTGTGAACATATGTTAGTTGTAGCGGCATAACTAAGCATCAAGTAATGAGAGGATGACTTTTTTTAATGTATGATTACTGGAGTTGCTGTCCTGGGCCGGGGGTCTATCGGAAACAGCCTCTCTACTAGTGGTATGGTCTGCGTACACTTTACTCTCCCCAGACCCCTCTTTGTGGGAATACACTGGGTATGTTGTTGTTGTCGTTGTTGTTGATTACTTGAGTTGCTGCGTATAGATTTGTGATATGAAATTCCTTCTACCAGGTCGTCGAGGCTAGCGCACGCTGCTGCAGAAGCTTTGGTTACAATAGCTCAAGTCGTAAGATACACATTCTTTCTTCGGATTTTCTGGCGTTTTTAATTTAGTCATGTAATGCTCTTGCCTTTTTTATGGTTACGACTGCTGTCTATATCTGTATCATATTGTTACATTATACACGTGTCGATACATTACCGAGAATAGCACCTCATCTCCTCCGTTTCCCAGTGGATTGGACTGGCCGGAATGTCTTTTTTCCGAGGCTCCTAATCAGTAGCGATCATTCACCTCAGACTTCCTTCTGCTATGCCTTCACATCCCCACTTATTCCAACGGCAGATCAATGTTGACCTCGGATGAACCTCTCCTCATTTACCTTCAGGATAGCAACTATCTCCGTTGCAATATAGAACTAAACAATTTCTTACAGATAGCTCGTAAAGTTGCTGCCATGTGACTAGGAGGTCACGGGTTCAAGCCTTGGAAACAGCCTCCGGCAGAAATGCAAGATAAGACTACGTACAATACATCATTGTGGTGGGGCCCTTCCCCGGACCCTGCAGATAGCGGGAGCTTTAGTGCATGGGGCTGCCCTAGCCCGTTTGTACTCTTTAGCTCCCATGTTACCTGAACCTTGCGAATTCGTTCCTAGTTGGTACACACAAGTTCATTCAGAAAATTGGTAAGTTGAAATGTCTGGACCAGCTACGGTGAATGACCCGTGTCTTGCTATATGCGCTATTTGCTTTATTATGTTATAGTTACGTTTATATGGTTGTTACGTTTATACAGAGTGTGCGTAAACTCCAGGACAAAGAAAGAGTGCTATTCTGAAAGCAGCAAATTCCTACAATTTGTAGCAGACGTAAATCTATTTACTCATCGATCTGTCAACATGTTACGGTTTTACTATCTGCTAGCATTCAAGTCCTTGACCAATTTAACGAGTGAATTTCTTCAAGCTTCTTACATATTGATCTTTAATCTTCTTCTTTTACCTAAGTTTCTCCAAGTTTGTTTGACGAGCGCTAGGTTTGAATCGCTGATGTTAGTTTTTGTGATCATTGCAGCATATATGCCTCATATGAGTCTGCTTTATGCCGATTTAACAGACGAAGAAAAGAAGAAAGCTCAAGAAAAGGCTTATATCCTCGACGAGAGCATTGACAACATGAGCTTCCAGATAACTCGCCTTGCATTGTACAAAACAGACACCGAAGACAAAAGCCTCGAATCGTGGGAGAAGATCGAAGAGTACAATCTCAGCGCTAACTAGTTTCAACGACACTGTTAACTCTCCGCGAGCCTAAACTCATGCCCGGAAAAACATGGTGTACTTTATTTTTACCTTTTTGAGTCTTTTATATGTGCAGTATACATAAAGATTATGATGTTGTGGCTTCCATTTTCTGTGTACTTTTTGGGTTTCTGCAAAACTTCAGCTCTATGGAGTAACAATCTACAGGTTCTCTTTTGATTCTTGATATTTTTTACGGAGGTAAAAACACTAGGTGGATTTTTTCATCCGTTCACGTTTTGGTGAACGAGAGTTATATTTGTGTTGGTGGGAGGTAGCACGTACTTCATGGAGGATGATTGAGATTTCTTGTTTAATCAAAAATCTTGTGTTCGAGTTTCACGCATTACTAGATGTTCCAAGTTCGGTGAATTATGGTAGGATGATTGCGATTCGTTCATCTTTAATGAAAAGTCTTGAGTTCGAGTCTCATGCTTAACCAGAAGTTTCAGGTTCGATGAATTGAGGTAGGATGGTTGAAATCCCTTCATCTTTAATCAAAAGCCTTGTGTTCGAGTCACAGTTATGGTAGATTGGTTGAGATTCCTTTAGCTTTAATCAAAAAGTCATACGTTCAAGTTTCACGATTAACCAGAAGTTTCGGGTTTGATAATTTGTGGTAGGATGGTTGAATTCCTTCATCTTTTATCAAAAAACTCGCGTTCGAGTCTCACGCTTAACCAGAAGTTCTAAGTTCGATAAGTATTATGATAGGATGGTTGAGACTTCTTCGTCTTTAATAAAAAAAGTCACGCGTTCGAGTCTTACGATTAACAAGAAGTTTCAGGTTCGATAATTTGTGGTACAATGACTGAATTCCTTCATCTTTTATCAAAAGTCCTGTGTTCGAGTTTCACGCTTAACCAGAAGTTCTAAATTCGATGAATTGTATGATAGGATGGTTGGGATTTCTTCATCTTTAATAAAAAAGTCATACGTTCGAGTCTCACGATTAACAAGAAGTTCCAGGTTCGATGTTTTATGGTAGACTCATTGAAATTTCCTTCATCTTTTATCAAAAGTCCTGTGTTTGAGTCCCCGCTTAATCAGAAGTTCTAAGTTCGATAAGTTGTATGATAGAATGGTTGAGATTTCATCATCTTTAATCAAACGTTTCATGTTCGAGTCTCACGCTTTACCAGAAGTTTCAAGTTCGATGAGTTATGATAGGATGGTCGAAATTCCTTACTAAAAGTCTCAGGTTCAAGTCTCACACTTAGCTAGACGTCCCGGGGTCGATCTCGAAAATGTAAAAAATCATGTTGGGAGTGACACACCCAGAGATGAGTTTTACGAGTTCAGATTTAGTCAGGTCATACTGCTGAGTGAAAAAATAAAAAAAAAATAAAAAATAAAATGCTTCCTACCAACCAATCTTGTCTCCTCCACTTGCATATCTTAGCGCGTGCCCTAACGCTCCTTATTTCTCTTTTTTTTTTTTTTTTAAGGACAAAAAATCATTTTCCAATGTTAATTTTTTCGATTCTCAATTTAGCAAATTTAAAGGGTTTCTTGATTAACCCTTTAAATTCCTCAATTTTTTAGGCTTTATCTGTTTATAATCTCTATTTACTACCCAATTTGATTAAACAACCAATTTTTACTAATACCCTTTTGCTATTTTGGATTCTGGAAATTGTTTTTAGTACTTTTTTGCTAATTTATTTGCTGTTATTTAGTCAATTTTACGTTTCAAATGTTAATTTTATGAATAAAAAACTAATTTTTACTGATATCATTTTGCTATTTTAGTCAATTTTATGATTCAAGAATTGATTTTGATAATGCCCTTTTGCTATTTTTGATTCTTGAAATTGTTTTGGGACTTTTTGCTGTTTTATTTGCTGTTATTTAGTCAATTTTACCATTCAAGAATTGATTTTGATAATTCCCTTTTGCTATTATTGATTCTTGAAATTGTTTTTGGTATTTGTTGATGCTGTTTTATTTGCTGTTATTTAGCCAATTTTATCATTCAAGAATTAATTTTGATAATGCCCTTTTGTTATTATTGATTCTTGAAATTGTTTTTGGTATTTGTTGTTGTTTTCTTTGTTGTTATTTAGTCAATCTTAGCTTTTCAAAGGCTACCGTTAAGTGTACTTTTTGTGTATATAATTGTTAGGGTAGTGTAGTTTTGTAGTCATTTTCGTGAAATGGAACCGAATTCACCGGTGAGATTTAAACTGGGTAAGCAATCGTCGTTAGCACCAGAGAGGGAAGTGTTAGGAGCCGAAAGGGAGGGCGGTGAAGATGGTGTTGATATTGATCCAAGAGTGAGGTTGATGTATTCGGCGAATGAAGGCGATATAGAAGGGATAAAGGAGATTTTAGAATGTGGGACGGATGTTAATTTTAGAGACATTGATAAGAGGACTGCACTTCATGTTGCTGCTTGTCATGGTTCAAGTGATGTTGTGCAGCTGTTGCTTGATAATGGAGCTGAAGTTGATCCGAAAGATCGGTGGGGAAGCACGGTATGATGATCAACGACATTTTGGTTTTGTTGATGTTTGATTAATACTATGATCTTCTGTTTGTTTGCTGTTGTTGGTACTATTACTTCTTGTTACCTAGCTTATGAAATTTTAAAAAAAGGTTCTTTTTTGGGTATGTAGCTGGTTAGTAGTGAGAGTAGTTTGCATAGTCACGTTGTATCTAGCTTATGAAATTAGAAAGAAGCCCGATGCCCTAAAGCTCCCACTATTTGCGTTGTCTGCCGAAGGGCCGGACCACAATGGCCTATTGTTCGCAGCCTTACTCTGCATTTATGCAAGAGACTGTTTCCACGGCAAAACGGCTTGAGCATATGACCTAATTAAAAAGAAAAAAGTTTCCTTTTTGCATATGTAGCTGGTTATTGAGGGTAGTTTGCTATTGTTGGTACACTTACTTTGTGCTACATAGCTTGTGAAATAAAAGAGAAAAAAGGTTACCGTTTGTGTGTGTAGCTGGTTATTGAGAGCTATGTTGCTCGGACTCTTCAAAAATGTCATGGGGTGCGTGTCATATCCTTCAAAAGTAGTGCATTTTTGGAGGATCCGACGCGAGTGCAGCAACATTTTTGGAGAGTCCGAGCAACTTAGATTGAGAGTAGTTTGCTGTTGTTGGTACAGTTGTTGGTATCTTTCTTATGAAATTTTTTAAGAGAGGTTCTTAATTGGATATGTAGCTGGTTAGTAGTGTAAAACCTTTCCTGAGTTGAGTAGCTTTGGCCAGGTAGTGCCAGCCCATGTTTGTAGGGAAAAGGTTTTACTTCTATGATCCGATTTACTGCTCGACTAAATTTGGAAAGCCATCCTTCTTGTTGAGAAGCCGAGTTTGTGGCAAGCCATCCTTTGGGATGCGAAGCCCAGTCCTCTCAGTAATCTCCCCGTGCCAAGGTTCACGGCAAGCCGTCCTTTTGGATCAGAAGCCCACTGCTCTCAGTAAGAAAACTTATTGTCCTTGTAAGCTCGCCTTGCCTGCCTGGTGTCTCCCTTCACCCCTTGAGTTTCTTTAGCCCATCTTACTTTTACAGTTATTTTTTAGTCTGGGTCAGTTTGTGGACTCACTAGCTCCTACTCGGAAATAGCCTCTCTACCTTTGAGGTAGGGGTAAGGTCTGGATACACTCCACCCTCCCAGCTCCCAGTTTGTGGGACAACACTGGGCATGCTGTTGTTGTACTTGCTAGTTCCTACCAGCATAGGTACGGTAAGGGTTCTCTGCCTAGCAATCTTTAGGTGGATAAAAGGAATTTACCTGGGTTGCGTCCAGTGGGATTTGAACCTTACTTCCCAGGATTATCACTCTAGCACTTCAATCTTTAGCCCACCTTTTGGGGCCTTACTGTGATATGATAACAACCCCATTTGGTTTGTTGATGTCTGATTGTCAGTATGATCTTCTGTTGGTTTGCTGTTGTGGTACCGTTACTTCTTGGTATCTAGCTTTGAAATCAGACAAACAGGTTCTTTTTTCGGTTTTTAGCTGGTTAACGACAAATTAACAGCTTTTCCTTCTGTTAGCCACATCTTACCTATTTGGTGGCCAGGTCAGTTTGTTGATCCACTACTAATCCACCTGGGATTTGCTACCTACTACTGGCATATTGGGTAAGGGTAACTCTTCCTAGTAGTCTTTAGGCAGATAGAAAGAATTCACCTAGTGGTGCCTCTAGTGGGATTCGGCTTTGGATCATAGATCCCAGGATTGTCGCTAACACTTCAACCTTTAGGCCATCCTTGGGGCATTACTATGGTTATCCTGAGATCTTAGATGGCGCATCATGGAAAAGAATAAATTCTAAACATAGCAATGGTTGGTGGATGACTATACCATCTTGTGTCATGTGAATATTGTAGAATTGCAAGTTTTGTCTGCTTTTGATAGACTTATCTGCTTAAAATGTCTAAAGTTTTTTCGAAGTTACATAATGTGTGACCTTTGTTTAAGATGAAGACATGCATGAAGATTTCATAGTTGATCTTCATATAATCTGATTAACACAGGCTAAAAGTTATTTTTATTGTCATTTTCCTTGCTTCCCATCAAGTTAGGCTACAGCATATAGACAGTTGGTAGGTTTATTCTTCCTTCAGATATTGTTGAATGAATCTAATGCTGTTGAAAGTCATTATTTTGTCTCTTGACGGAGTGATGCGATGCTAGGTTGTATTAGCTGATGGGGCAATGTGCTTTAAAGAAGTGCACTCGTCAGTCAAAGTCCCTTCTGATGAGGTTATCCTCCGTAAGACATGCTTCATTTAAGGCAATCCAGCTGAAGCAGATAACATTGGTGTTACTTTGTACTCTTTTAGCTTCCAAGGTTCACTTCTTTTGAGCCGAGGTTCTATCGTTAATAACCTATCTACGACAAAGGTAGGGTAAGGTCTGCGTAAATCCTACACTCTTCAGACCCCACTTGTGTGTGGGACTACACTGGGTATGTTGTTGTTGTTGATGATGATGTTAGTAGCTTCCAAGATCAAGGGTTACTTATCCCATTCTGGAGCATAGCTTCTTGTAGCACTATTTCACCGAGAAAGTCTTGTTATGTCTCCGTATCAAGGAGTCAGCTGTGTCTCCAGCTCAAACTTTCTGTAGTTCTTACTCTTGGTCTGAGATTGTCTTACTGCTAGCTTGTCAACCTCCTATATCGACTAAAATCTACAATCTCCTTAGGTTGTGACTCTAGGTGTAAGAGTCATCTGACTAATTGAAGACAAAATAATTTGATCTTTGATATAACAGAGGTTTAATCCACCGTCGGTTCATATTAATGCTGTCCAATCTCATGCACCTGAGTATTGCACCTCAGAGTTATTTATAAAGGAAATTTTGCTACATGTATGGTGTAAAAGCTAATGAACGTAGAAGTGATTATGTAATTATCATAATCACCAAAAAAGGGTAATTTGATTTCGCAAGCTATCATAAAAGGAATCACAAATAAGGATAATTGGATTTCTTAAAGTATTAAGGACACCTTTAAATGGACGCAATCTGAAACTTTTGAGTAGCCTGTTTTTCCTTCTTAGTTAACATTTTTGGCAACAATCTAATCTTTTGCTTGAACAGCCCCTGGCAGATGCAATACATTATAAAAATCATTCAGTGATCAAGCTATTGGAGAAACATGGTGCCAAGCCTCCAGTAAGTTTGCATTCCGTTCTAGATACTGATCAACAGAAAAAGCTTTCATATCATGTTGTGATAGGTGTTGCTCTGCTTGATGATTTTTCTATTTAATTTTCATCCAGATGGCTCCCATGCATGTTAATACCTGCCGTGAAGTTCCAGAATATGAGATTGATCCTAAAGAACTTGATTTCACTAATAGCATTGAGTTGAGCAAGGTAATATATTTTGTTTTAATTCTTGTGTCTTGTAGGAAGGGGAGCCTTGGCTTAACTGGTAAAGTTGCGGCCAAGTGACCAGGAGGTCGCGGGTTGTATGTTATATTTCTCTGAGTCTGCCTGTTTGCTTGGAAAGATTGTAGTGATAAAGGGTTTACTTAACGTAGCATGATGATCACCTTAGAGTTCAATATTGAATTAGTAAGATTATACTATTTGAAGCGGAATTCGCATTAGGCAAGTATGAGGTAGGTTCAATGGAGGAACACTGAGGCTATCTTCATTTGTTCACATCTTAGATTGATCTACTGCGAATTGCTCAGCTGCATAGGATTGCTTATCTTCTTCTTTTGGAACCTTGGATAACTATCTGTTGAATAGTGTGATACTTACAAAGAAATGTGAGATGACTCATTTAGTTGTTTACGGAAATGTGAAATCCTCATGTAGTATATCTTTTTTCTCCAATTTAGAAATATTTTCTCTCTACTCTGCTGATCAGAGATGAGAGCGGTTGTCTATAGATGGTTTCAAAAGAGGTAGAGGTAGGCCGAATAGATCCTTGGAAACAGCCTCGCCCTCTGCAGAAATGCAAGTTAAGGCTGCGTACAATAGATCCTTGTGGTTGGTCCCTTCCCTGGACCCTGCGCATAGCGGGAGCTTTAGTGCACCGGGCTGCCCTTTTAGAGGTTGGCCGAAGAAGCATTGGGGAGAGGTGATTAGATGGCAGATGGCGCAATTTCAGCTTACCGGACATGACCTTAGATAGGAGGTTGTGGAGGACACGGATTAGAGTGGGAGGTTAATAGTTAGTAAAGCGTTTTCTCACTCATCTTTTCACTTCGTAGTCGTCGTATTACTCAGGGAGTTCCTTCTCCTTCGATGTCTATTGTTTAATTGCACTTCGATTATCGTATTATTTTGTCGTAGTTATGTTTCCTTTTCAGAATGCCCTAACATTCTCTCTGTAGTATTTTTCTATGACCTCTTCACACTTTTTTCCTCCTTTGAGGCGAGGGTCTATCGGAGACAACCTCTAATCTCTCTACGTCCCAATTTAGGGGTAAGGTCTACGGACATTAGACCCTCCGCAGACCCCAATTCCATTTTCTAACAAAGAAAAACACTCATGTACTCTAGCTTCGCTAATGAGATAAGGTAGTCGGCTTACTTGCTTGGGTTTACACTGGTAATTTGATGTTGTACTCCTCTGCTGATCCCAAATATATTGTAGGGAACCTTCCATATTGCCTCGTGGCGTGGAATACAAGTTGCTGTAAAAAAGTTTGGGGAGGATGTGATTGCTGATGAGGAGAAAGTGTGAGTAATTTAAAAGTGATAGCGCTTCTACTTTTCTAGTTACAAGGGGAAAAAACCGCAGTTGTTACTTCACATTGTTTAGCTCTTCTCATTTATTTTTATTTCGATTGACATTCTCTAATGTTAGAGCTTCTGCAGGAGCGCATTTAGAGATGAGCTTGCATTGCTCCAGAAGATACGACATCCTAATGTGGTCCAATTTCTTGGTGCGGTAACACAAAGTAGTCCTATGATGATAGTGACGGAATACTTACCAAAGGTCTTACTTATTAACTCTACCAATTTTCATAACTTATATTTGACAACATTTTTATAAACTGGTTGAATTTTATAGTTAAAACACATTTCTCCCTTATCCTTTCCTCTGCTTTCTCCTCCTTTTTTCTTTTGAGGTAAGCATCCAGTACCCCCTCGATCTATGGCCGAAGTTGCTACGACACACTCCAACTTCACAGGGTCCTCTGATCTCAATTTTAGCGTATTTTTGTAACTCTTTTGTGCTGACATGACACCTTTATTACATAAAATGGGGCCCACATCAAACGTGCCACGTCAGCACAAAAGGGTGACAAAAATACTCTAAAATTGAGTTCAAAGTGGTAATAGGGACCCCGTGAAGTTGGAGTATGTCGTAGCAAATTTGGTCCTAGTTCAGGGAGTTACTAGATGCTTTACTCTTTTCTTTTCCTCTTTTTGAGTAAGTACTATGTTTGAAACTTTTCCGACAAGAGTATCACTTTGAAATGACTTCTGAATGCCGTATGTTTCTAGGGTGATCTCCGTGAATATTTGAATAGAAAACGAGTACTTAGACCAACTAAAGCTCTCAGATTTGCAATGGACATCGCGAGGTGACATCCACTCTGTGCTATTGATCAATATTATAAACTCTTATAAATTGCAAGACTAATGGTTTAAATTTTTTAATAAAAGCAACTTTTTCATTAATCACTGATAAAACTTGTCTTGGATGTAAATTTTCAATGTATTGTAGTACTTCGATTGGAGTATTACTGCTGAGTATAAGAGTTCTCGTCTATAATATTTGGTTGTAGGGGAATGAACTATCTGCATGAACATAAAGAAGCAATTATTCATCGTGATCTTGAGCCTTCGTAAGTTTCACTTCCATCAGGTTACGTGAACTACATTTGTCTATACTAATCCCTAGCCAAGTATTCGAGTAGAATCAATTACCATAAAGCTTTCATATTGTTATTTGAGTTTCTTCATGTAATAATAGTTTACTTTTTTTGAGTAAGATAACAGAAATATTCTGCGGGATGATACTGGACATCTGAAAGTTGCTGACTTTGGAGTAAGCAAGCTACTGAAAGTTACAAAAAGGGTCAAAGAAGATAAGCCTCTGACATACGAAGATAGTTATCGTGAGTACTGCTTCTTTGAGATATTCAATCATCCTCTATTCCTTCCAATTGAAAATATAGTGTAGCTATACGTCAGGCTGAAAAATAATGTATGTGTGGATGTTGCTTGTTACTGCGGATGCAAAATTGCCAATCCCTCCGTTTCAATTAGTTTGTCTGATTTTGACTTGGCACGGAGTTTAAGAAAATTAAGAAGACTTTCAAATCTTGTGATCGTAAACTAAAGATATGTATAATTTACCAATATTCCATTTAATTTTATGCTCTTAAACATGTCATGTGGAAAGTTAGAATTACAAAGTTGCCAAAAAAGGAAAGGGACTTAGAATTACAAAGTTGCCAAAAAAGGAAAGGGACGTCCTTTTGAACCGGACTAAAAAGGAAAGTAAGACAAGCAAATTGAAACAGATGGAGTATTAGGGTACAATCCGTCGACTGTTTTGATCTCATCCTGTTTATTTATATTTGAGAACAGATATTTGAATTTCTTCTAACATTTTTATCCGTTCCTTATCTTTTAAATTCTTGTTCAACGAATAGGAAGATATGTCGCTCCAGAAGTTTTCAGGAATGAGGAATATGATACCAAAGTTGATGTCTTTTCATTTGCGTTGATTTTACAAGAGGTAAAATTTTGTCTTATCTGGTTAATGTTTAAACTTTGAGGAAGAATAGTTTGTTCACGCTCTTGTTACAATATTGTGTATATAAAGATCTTTATCTTATGTTTAAGAGTTTGTGAATGCAAGGAGCATTATGTTTCGTTTTTTTGAAAGCGACAGGGCAAAACGAGAAGCGAATGCATATCTTTTAATAATGAAATCAAAATGAGTGTGCAATCTATAGAAAATGAAAGATTGTTTAGCCTATATGAATTTGATATTTAATGTCATCAAACTACAATTAAATTGCTAATTTAATTCTTACATATGTAATGATGCCATGTTATTCTTGCAATTATGCTTCGAAAACATTTCTTTTGAGCTGAGGATCTGTCAAAAACAACCTCTCTACCACACAAAGGTAGGGGCAAGGTCTGCGGACACTCTACTCTTCCCGGACCCCACTTGTGGGATTATACTGGGTATGTTGTAGATCAAATTTAACATGATTGAAATATGTTTCAGTAAGGTCACAGAATCATAGAATGCTTGTCGTTTACTTGAATTCTGGTTTGATCTATTTATGTTGTATATCTGCAGAAGTTTCAAAGTAACTTTAGTTTGAAAAAATTTAGTGAGTAAAAGATGTGTGTCTTTTCCGGTAACAGGTGATATATTTAATCTTTGTGATGTGCTGTATTTTAGATGATTGAAGGCTACCCCCCTTTCCATGCGAAGGAAGAAAACGATGTACCTAAATTATATGTTGCTAAAGAGCGCCCTCCTTTTAAAGCCCCGGTGAAGTTTTATGCCCATGGACTGAAAGAGTAAGTTCTACTGCTTCTCTTTCATACCAGTAGTATTAGCATTATTCTCGTAGTTTTTTGTTCCTTGTACTTCGGTTATCGTATTATTTTGCTGCTGCTGTTGTTGTTCTGTTCCTTTAGAATGTTATGGAATGCTTTCCTTATTATTTGCCATGGCTTATCTACTTTCATATTTTCTTTTTCCTGATCTGCTTTGAAATGCTTTGCTTTAGCCGAGGGTCTATCGTAAACCACCTCTCTACCCCCACAAGGTAGGAGTATGGTCTGTGTACACACTACTCTCCTCAAACCCCACTCGTGAGATTACATTGGGTATGTTGTTGCTACTATGAATCACGATAGTTTGCTAGAATAATAAACCATGCAATTCTAGGGTAAGTATCAATTGTTATAATCTGGGAACATGGAAAAGTATGTCAAATAGAAGTGGAAGGAGAACCATGAGGTCTCAGGTTTAAATTTCAGTAGAGACAAAAATACTAGGTGGTTTCTTCCATCTGTCTAAGCCATGTGGAGAGACTTACCTGGTACCTGTTGCGGGTGAGGTAGCAGATATCTCGTGGAACTAGTCCAGGTGTGCGTAAGCTGGCCCCAACACCATGGTTATAAAATAAATTTAGTAGTAGTAAACGTACATTAAAAAAATACAAAGAAACTAAGGACTGAACAGACTTACAATTATAAATATTAAACTACTCAGAATTGGCACTCTTTTCCGTCCAATATAGTCCAGCATATGCAATGCAGACTATGCCACAGATCACAGTTGCAATGCAAGAACGGGTGGCAAACTCTTTCCACCTCACTAGTGCACATAGAACACCTACACATCTATATCTCATGATTCCCCTTCTCTGGTGGTTGCTATGAGTAAGGCAAGCATCCTAGGTGACATGCCACACGATAAAAATGATTTTCTATGGGTTTTAGACTTACCAAAGTTGTTTCTCTAGCGAACTCAACTGGTAAAGCTGGTACCAACACTGTTGATAACCTTGTAGCATGAACTTACTGGAAAATCCCCCCCTCTGCTGGCCATTCAGAAGAGCGACCAAGAGGGCTTGAGCCAGGTCATAGGCTCAAGCCATGGAAATAGCCTCTTGCAGAAATGTGCATGCAATAGACCCTTGTGGTCCTTCCCTTCCCCGGACTGCATGCATAATGGGAGCTTTTATGCACTGGGCTGCGCTGACCTTTCCACAATGCAGTCCTCAGCTTGTTCATTGAGGAACACCTTCTCTAAATCTTTCAATAGAAGTGTGATTCTTGGAGTGTTTGCAGATGTTGTTATGTGTTTCCGTTCCCATTTAGTTTCCAAACAAAAGGCTATTGATGTAAAATTAAAGATAAGGAGCTGGGCCTGACGTCTCAAAGGAGAAATATTTAAATAAAGCTAGTTCCTGAGTGTCCAGAGTGGAGGTAGAAGCCCTGATATGGGTTCCGCCGAGTCCAATAGCTTTTGCTCAAACAATGTATCTGTGTTAAGAGATTCATTAAATATGTATACATATTAAATTTTAGAACCCAGTTATTAGCCTTTGAAGTCGTCGGTCTAAAATTCAACAACAACAACATACCTAGTGAAATCCCACAAGTGAGGTCTGGGAAGGGTAGAGTGCACACAAACCTTACCACTACCTCATAAGAGGTAGAGATGCTGTTGCCGAAAGACCCTCAGCTCAAGTGTAGCAATGCCAAGTACAATGGAGAAGAAACCAGTGGAGAAAATATTTTAACTAACAAAGGAAACAATGCAAAGTCTACAAGAAAGACGTCGTTCTAAAATTCACAACCCATAAATTTGAAATCCTGGCTCCGCCTCGGTGGGTTTCAATCTTGATTCTGCCAATATACCGATTAGTGGGGTTATAACAGATCAAGGGGTCTTTACTAGATTGTAGCATTCAAATAAACTGGAATCTTGGAAAATGTGCTTATTTTCGTTTTCTTAATTGAAATTTTACCATTTTACGGTCATCAATTTACTTCTGTCTGCAATGTCTTAATATTTAGCGGTGATTCGGTTTTCAGGTTGATTGAAGAGTGTTGGAACGAAATGCCAGCCAAGCGTCCAAGTTTCAAGCAAATTATCCCAAGGCTCGAGTCCATCTATAAAAATTTTGACAAGAACAAACATTGGAAGGTAAATTTCCCATCATGTCCCCCTTCGTCTGTATACGTGCATTTAATTATGTGATTGGTGTTTATATGTTTGAGCTTTTCGCATTCTGATCATCAGTGAATCAAACTTATTTGTCATTTATTTCGTGAAATAGAGACGTATTAGCTAAATCACTCGAATTGCATGTTTTTGTGAAATATATACTTGCTCTGATATGGTAAGTGGTTCATTTGAAGCAGATATGAATCATCTTGAATTTCCAGCACAAATTTTATTTCGTTTTGAGCTAGTCTCGTTTTTGTTTTAACAGTGGTGTTTTCCTTCATTCTTGGAGTTCTTTCCATTTTCTAGTAGAATGGGCGGAACTGTCGTGTGGCATGTAATCCTTCACTAGAAATATGGCATGTAATTTTGCATTTGAATTTTCGGTACAACAACTACTGCTGTGCATCATTGTTATGGTTATTCCGGATATTGGTGCAAAGACCCCTTTTTCGTATATGTTTCGAGAAAGAATATTGATATATCACCTCTTTGAAGCTGCCACCAGCTATGTTGCTCGGACTCTTCACTTTCGATGCTGCCGCGTCATATTCTCCAAAAACACTAGTTTTGGAGAATGCGACACGCACCCATTGACATTCTTGAAGTGTCCGAACAACATAGGCCACCAGTATGCAAATGAAGAAACTGTAAAAAGGTCCTGCTTGGTTATAATTAGCTCTGATGTGACTTCTTTTCTCGGTTTCGGTTGCTCGACTCAGTAATGCCCCTCCAGTCCATGGTCTTAGGTTCAAATCCCCAGCGGAGACAAAAAAAAACACTAGGTCATTTCTTCCCATCTGTCCTAGCCTTGGTGGACAAAATTACTTGGTACCTGTTGTTGGTGGGAAGTGACACGTATCCCATGGAATTAGTCGAGTTGTGCGATAGCTGACTCGGACACCTAAGTTGCTCGGACTCATCAAAAAGGTTGCCGCACCCGTGTCAGATCCTTCAACAATACACTATTTTTGGAGGATCCGACTTGCACCCGTCGACATTTTTGAAGACTCCGAGCAACATAGCCGGGAGCAACATAGCCGGACACTGCTGTTATTAAGAAAAAGTCCCTTCCATCTGAAACAAGTTGGGGTCGTCTATATGTATCCTCATTGACAACATTCCCATTTAAACTACCGAACTAAATCTCGCCAAGGCCTTTACTGCAGTTTAGCGTAACATATTATTCAGTTGATACCGAAGTGCCTCTTTTTCACCATGTCTCTTTTGCTTGATGCAGGTAATTAGACCATTGAAATGCTTTCAGCATTTAGAGGCAATGTGGAAGAAAGATAGTTCATATTTAAGTAGCCGGAATCGTTCGTCTCGATCTACGAGCCATATCTAGAAGTTCAGATTTAAGTAGCCAGAATCGTTCGTTTAGATCTACACATGTAGTACATTTCTGGAAATAAGGCAAAATTTCATTTGCTCAATCAACTGTGCATATAAAGTTTCTTTGCATTATCTGCAAAAAAAATTCTGTTGGTTTTAGTATTTAGGTTGATGGATTGTTTTCTAGTTTCAAAAGCTTCTATTCTTTGTCATTGGAATGAACATCTTTCCCTATGTTATACATTGTTTTTTGTATATCTAGTTACAAATATACAATCTGCGCATAGCGGGAGCTTTAGTGCATCGGGCTGCCTTTTAGTTACAAATATACAAATATTTAGTGTAATTGGAGATAGACTAACCGAGGGGTCGTTTGGTTGGGAACGAGTTATCTTGGGATTAGCTGTCTCGAGTTAAGTTATCCCAACATGTTTATGGGATAAGTCATCTCGTCGCTATGGTATAAATGGTGGGAGAAGTAATCCGGGGACTACTTAAATACCTCCAACCAAACGCTGGATTATCCTGTATTTTATCTTGGGTTCATTATACCTTATACCTCACACCAAACTCCTCACGGTATAGTACATGCAGGAGAAGCATGTAAGATGTAAAATGTTTAGATGATTGAATAACACCACTACTAAATCTACACAGCTGGTGTTCGGTATCTGTTTTGGGTCTCGATAATTTTGTATTCGTTCAATGTTGTAAGACCTATAAAATGGGGGAAGCACTGCAATCTTCTATTCTTCATTTTGCTCGATAAGAATGTAACAGTTCTGACCATCCCACCACAACCCTTAGAGGTGGGACAGATGAGATCACGTCATCCTTAATTAGATGTCTTGGATTCGAACATTGAGAACTAAGAAATTGTTGGTAGGAATTGGTCCCCCTTAAATGGCCTTACGTGACACGAATATGGATTAATATGTACTCATGTCACTGAGTTTAAGGTCTTACGCAACACGAATTTGAATTAATCGGATCATTGAGTTTAAGCCTTTAAGGTCCTATAAAACACGAATCTATAATAATTTAGTTTGTATATCCAAAGCTGTATATGATGCGAATCTGAATTAGTCGGTTCAATGAATTTCAAAAACAAAGCTTCTTGTGCTGCTAGGGATGTCTTTGAAGAGTGACTATGGCAAAGCAGTACGCTCCATTTTCTTGCGACCCCTACTCTAATCAAAAGACTAAAGGCCCCTATTGAATATAGGTCATCAAACTATGATTGAGAGTTTTTCCTTTTGAGGCACCAGTCCCGTAGGGTGATCGGGCCAGATCTAGTCAGAAAGGCTTTGATGACTCAAGGTTCATATTAGGGAAAGGAGAGCCAGTCGTGTCGGGTGACCGGCCAGGCGTTAGAGAAAAGAGAGCCAATCGCGTAGAGTGACCAGGCCAGGCCGAGTGACTCAAGGTTCATATTAGGGAAAGGAGAGCCAGTCACATAGGTTGACCGGGCCTGGCCGAGTCAGAAAGGATCTGATGGCTCAAGGTTCATATTAGGGAATGGAGAGCTAGTCACGTAGGGTGACCGGGCCAGGCCGAGTCAGAAAGGCTTTGATGACTCAACGTTCATGTATTAAAGGAAAGTATAGTGTTGAAGTATTGAGTTATTTGTTGTTATTTTTCCTTTTTTAGTTTAGTAATTTTATTTCTGAATTTCAGTTATTTAGTTGAGATAGAATATGATTTTATTAGTTTCCTAGTTAGAAATAGAATAGGAATCTTTTGTCTATTTATATTCTCAGATATGAATGAATAAACAAGCAGAATATTTTTTACCCTCAAATGATTGTTTTCTTCTTCTCTGTATTCTGTAGAACAACAATTCATATCAAGAGCCAATTTCTTGAGGGATATGTGTGAGAGAAGACTCCCAAAAATAACCCTGCGTAAAAGTCAATATTGTTATGGCTTCCAATAATTTTTCAATTCCTTCACCCCCAATTTTTTCTGGTGAGAATTATCCAATTTAGGCTGTCAAGATGAGAACATATTTGCGAGCATATGATCTGTGGGAAGTAGTAGAGGTTGGAGGAGAGGTAAATCCTTTGCCAAATAATCCAACTATGGCGCAAATTAAGAATCACAGAGAAGAGGTTTCAAAAAAATTTAAAGCTCTCTCTTGCATACAATCAGCACTTTCGGAAGTAATTTTCGCTAGAGTTATGGCGAGTGAGACTGCAAATGAGGCTTGGGACAAGTTGGAAGAAGAATTTCACGGAAGTGACAAAATCAGGCAAATAAAGTGATATCTAAGAAGAGAGTTTGAAATTCTCAAAATGAAAGATTCAGAAACTATTGAAGAATTCTCCAACAAGTTGATGAAGGTTGTAAACCAAAACAAACTTTTGGGAGAAGAGATTACAAATTCAAGAATTGTGAAAAAGGCTCTTGTGAGTTTGCCGGAAAGATTTGAAGCAAAGATCTCTTCACTCGAAGATTCGAAGGATCTCACAAAACTGTCACCTTCAGAACTTGTACATGCTCTTCAAGCTCAAGAGCAAAAACGATCCTTGAGGCTAGAAGAAGCTACTAAAACTGCAATTCAAGCCAAGTTTAAAGGGAAGATGCAAATACAAGAGGAAGGTAAAATCCCAGAAACTTCTACTAATTTTAGTAGAAATAATCAAGGTGATTCTCGCACTGAAGTCAAGGAAAAAGAAAACTTTCTTCCATGCAAGTATTGTAGAAAAACCAATCATAAAGAGGAGGATTGTTGATTTAAGGGGAAGAAACCACCTCTCCTGTGTAGATATTGTAATAAGCTTGGTATATTGAAAGATTTTTCAGAGTGAAAAAGGAGAACAACCAACAAACTCAAAAAGCCAACGTTTCGGAAGTTGAAGAACAAGAGGAGTTTGTGTTTACGGCAATGGCAGCAACAAGATTGAATGATGAAAACACATAGTTTCTGGATAGCGGTTGCACTCAACACATGACCAGAAAACGAGAATATTTTACGAAGTTGGAATCTGCCATAGGTAGTGTCAAGTTGGCCGATAAAACCATGTTGGAGATTGTTGGAAAGGAACTGTGGCAATTAAAGCTCCCAAAGGTACTAAATTTATTCGAGATGTTTTGTTGGTACCTGATCTTGATCAAAATCTATTGAGTATTGATCAAATGCTAGAACAAGATTATATGTTACTGTTCAAAGACAAAAACTGTGTTGTTTCTGATTCTAGCGGACAAGAAGTGATTACAGTTGAAATGATAAAAAGAAGTTTTCCTTTGAATTGGAACTCAAATTCTGAGCAAGTTTGTCGAAGTAGTCAATGTGAGTAGGTTATTGTGACCACCAAGCAAAACGATGACGATTTTTTATTTTTTTTGGAAAAATTGAAAATTGTTGTGCTACAATGGACGTTAAAATCGAACAAATCACTTCTCAAGAAAATCCTCAAAAGCTTCAAAACAATAAAGAGGCTACATCTAAGGATAATCCACATACTGTAGTTGGGACCACATCCGGATCTCCAGACTCTGGCTATAATAATAGTTCCAATTCAGACCTCGCATTTCATAAAGATCAGAATCACGGAGATGATCGGATGGATGATTGCGATGATGTGTCAAACTATGATAATGATGATGACTATATGTTTTACGAAAATGATGATGATGATGAATGTGATTACTTGAGTATGCAGGCACAATTTGATAATGCTGATTTTCCTGCTGGTGTTGAGGCAACGGTTTCTTGGTTAAATGAACCTGCTTCCAGTTCAAAAGTGTCTTCCCAAGTTAGCTCTTCAAGTCATCTAGCAGGTGCTCAGACATCAACTCCCACAAATCCCGAGCATGCAAGTAGTGGCTTTCCGCAGGTCCCTGCTTCAAGCAGTACTCTAGTACTCTGGTGTTTGGAGGGTCAAATTCTAGTGGAAAGGAAGAGGCTTCTGAAGATGAGGAGACCAATGACAACTGGCATTGGTTTCTTTCAGAACTAAAATCTGCTGTCTCAGGATCGTGTTCAATAACTTTTATTTTTGATTTCCAAAGAGGGATAAGAGTCTTTGAAAAATGTCTTTGGTGAAAGAATGTTACCACGGTTTTTGTCTGCGTGACCTTGCAGAGAAACTTAATAATGATTTAAAGGGCAGTTTTCTCATGAAACCAGACGCCTTATGATCCAAGATTTATATGCTGCTGCTTGTGCCCCAAAAAGTGAGTCTTTTGACCGCTGTGTTGAGAATATTAAAGCTATTTCACCTGAAGTATACAATTGGGTCACTAGAAGTGAGCCCGAACACTGGGCAAATGCCTTTTTTGTGGGGCAAGGTATGACCACTTGACATCCAATTTTGGGCAGCCTTCATATGATTGGGTTGCGGAGGAGAATGAGCTGTCAATAACATGTATTACGTGGTAAAATAATGGAATTGATCTATGCTAGGCGTGTTGAATCCAGTCAGTGGATTACTACGTTGACACCTTTGATGGAACAAAAACTTCAAAATGAAACATCAAGAGCGAGGTCACTTCACCTGTTACCCTCATATGGCAGCAGATATGAAGTGCTCTACATGGTTGATGCCGTTGATGAATACGCTATGGGGCAGCTGAAAGAATATGACGGTAAGAAATGTATTGAGATGTTCAATGAAATTGCTCAGAACAAGGAGGGATTGAAGCTCGCTGATATATTTACCAATTTTTTTTCCAAATTCATATTTGAAACTCTTTGTGAACAACTTGGAGTTATCAGCAAACATCTCAAGGAGGAGCGTTGAAGTATTGAGTTATTTGCTGTTATTTTTCTTTTCTAGTTTAGTAATTTTATTTCTGAAATTTAGTTATTTAGTTGAGATAGAATAGGATTTTATTAGTATCCTAGTTAAAGATAGAATAAGACTTTGATAGAATAGAATTTTATTAATTTCTTATTTAGAAATAGAATAGGAGTCTTTTGTCTATTTATATTCTCATATGTGAATGAATAAACAAACGGAATATTTTTTACCCTCAAACGACTGTTTTCTTCTTCTCTGTATTATGTATAACAACATATGGTAAGTGATATAAACTTCATACACATTTCTTATTGCACAACACAAAGATAGCCGACAACTTATCGTTTACATGGGAAGACACAACGAACGAACATCAATCCCTAAAGTAAAAACCAAAAACAACTTAAACATCCAACATGGATTTATTTCATACCATCTGCTGAAACAACACAACATGAGGTATTTCAAGCACACACACATACATCCCATTAATTCATCTTAACATGGTGATCATCAATAGCTTTGGTCATACCATCAATGAAGTCCAACAAATTTATTAGTTCAGGAACATTCTCATTTGGCCTTTCATACTCCACTGTCCAGCATACCAAATCGATTTCACCTTTTTGCTCGATATGAAGAGTTGCCTTCCAGTTATCATATTTATCCACTAAATCTCCTTCAAATTCTTTGAATGTGATCACCTTTTTACCTTCATCTATAGCTTCAATTATCTGGCATATACATGGCACACACGTGTGCCTAGTTAGACCCTTCAGTATGTTGTGTCACGTATGTGCCACATAGGCACTAAGGGTATCAAAATTACACTTTTAATTAGTTCGGAGGTAATAGAACCCTCGTTAAGTTGAGGTGTGTTTCAGCCGTTTTGAGTACAGTTCAAGAATGAAATAGAATATTTTCTCTTACAAAAACAATGAGTTATTTCCAAATTTAAATAAGAATTCTTCACAAAAGAAGAAGTTGGAAAAGATGGAGGGTATGTTTACGGGGGAAAATGTTTCTCATGGAAAATATTTTTTAGAAAAATAAGTGACTTCTTATTTATTTTCTTAAATTCAATATGCAAGTAAAAATATTATCCTAAAAATATTTTATATATCTAACACAAACTATGAGGATGAGTGAGATAGGGTGATGGGTGTTGTGGAGGGGGATAGGTAGGTGAGGGAGGGGCTAAGTGGAGAGGTAGGAAGCAGTGGAGGATCTACACTATGGTCAGGCCCTTTGGTGAAAAATTATGATACATAGTTAAAAATATTTTTTATGTATATATATTAGATGTTGAACCCCTTTCGATTAGTTTTTATATTTACTTATGAACCCTTAACAAAAATTCTGACTCCACCACTGATGAGAAGGTGATGCAAGGGGTGGGAGTTTGGTGAAGGTGTGGTAGGAGTGGGAGCGCACGGATTTTGAGCAGATAATGTCACTCATTTTCTCCTTTTCATAAGGAAGTCATTTTTCTTATTTTCAAAGAAATTTATTTTCCTAAAGAAAATAGTTTCTAAAATTTTTATCCACTCAAACATGAAAATAATAGAAAAATATTTACAGTCTCAACTTTTAAAAGAGAAAAAAAATTACAATTGTTATTTCGGACGTGTTTGGTACGAAGGAAGATAATATTTTCTTAGAATTATCTGAATCTCTTACTTATTTTCTATGTTCGATAAATAAGCAAATATATATATATATATATATATATATATATATATATATATATTATTTAAAGAGCAATTTAGAAAAATATAATGAAATGGAAGGAGTGGAGAGTGAGGGCTCAATGGTTATGGGGGGTGGGATGGTCAAGGGATGGGGAAATCGATAATAAACTTGAATTATCACGAACTTATTTTTCGTATTTTTATTAGGTAAGTCATTTTTCTCATTTTATTGAATATATTTTTCTTTGGAAAATATTTTTCAAATTTATTTACCATTTTCAAACATGAGAAATCTAGAAACATTTCGTTTACTCTGTATCAAACACATCAAACTGTTCCATTGCAATCAAGATTGGACATTTCAAATCAACAATAAATACCACTTTCCTTAGATATCACAATCCTAGCTTGCATATTGTGGAAAGGATATAGGAGTATGTTTTGTGTCACTTTCCTTCAGTGTGTTGTGCCACGTATGTGCCACGTAGGTACTAAGATTGTCAAAAATATGATTTTAATTAGTCCAGAAGGTAATAGGACCCACCTAAAGTTCGGGTGTGTCTCAACCTTTTCGTTTATAGTTCAAGGTGGAAAATAGAGTATTTTCCCTTATTAAAAAATAGAGTAAATGTATCTTTGTTGTCTATGAAACTGTACAGTTACACCCTCTTTACTAACATATTTATGTTTTTTTTTTATTAATTAATAATTATCTTATTTTTTAAATTAATAAAAATAGAAAAAATAAATTTATTTTTAACTAGCCCGTTTATTTCTTAAACTACAAATACTTGAGCCAGAGACAGAGAAAAGTATAATACAGCAAACAAAATCAATTATATCTAATCAATCAATGGTTCTGAAAATATAATTTCTTTTTGATAGGTAAAATGGTGCTATAGATATAGTTTTATCTAACTGATTCATAATACATTTTCATAGAAAAAGTACAGATAACAGATGGTTATGCAGGTAATACATAGTCAAAAATACGACTACTTTAATTTTCATATGATGTTCCCTAAGTTAAAAATTATCTAAGGGTTATAGTTTTATATGAATCGGACGAGTTAGATCAGTTAAAAAATAAATGAACTAGTTAAACTTCTTTTGTCTATTCTATAACAACAACAACAACAATATATCTAGTATATCTGATCCACTATTTTAACGGAGGATATATTTGCTCTAAATTGTAAATTTGAAGGGTGTATTTACCCCTTTGCCCTAATTTCATTTATGAAGGGTGATAAATATTAGCTACTCCTACAGCTTTCTTCTTATTATGACATTTTAAATAGGGAAAATGCTCTATTACCATCTTGAACAATACACGAAAAGGCTGAGATACACTCGAACTTTAAGAGGATTCTATTACCCTCTGAACTAATTAAAATAGTATTTTTGACAACTTTAGTACTTACGTGGACCCTTCAGTGTTGTGGAGCAAGTAGTGTGAAGCTAACATAGTTTAAGGAAAATGATTTCATAAATAGTAAGACCCCACTTGGACAATTTTTTTTTTATTTTCAACAACAACAACAAATCGAGTGTATTCCCACAAAGTGAGGTGAGGTCTGGAGAGGGTAAAATGTACGCAATTCATACCGTTATCTCCTGAATTTTTTTTTCATTTTAAGGAAATTTTAAATATTTTAGGCTTACCAAGGTTATAGGTCCAAAAAAGTTTGGAGCCAACAGTTCCAAAGACACCATGAATAAGCTCACAACCTTGTATATGCAAAGGGCACATAGTAGAGATGTGGTGTGGATTATGTGTAAAAACATCATGAAACACATCTTTATTAGCTTTCACTTCTATTTTGGCATACACACAGACTTTAGACCCATTCTACAAAAGACTTTGAAAAGAAAATTTATTGAAGAGGACAAGTGTTGATACTTTACAATGTTTATTCAACAATATATATAAATAGAAGTGAGAAGGGTGAGTGTTTATTTTTTCCTTTTTTCAATCAAAGCTGGTTGAACATCATAATCATGTCCCTTACTGGTTTATTTTTTTCAAAAAATTATATAGCAATATTCGTTGTATGAAACATATCCGGCCATGTTGTATGGAGCGGAGTGTTGGCTAGTCAAGAACTTTTACATTCAAAAATTGAAGGTGGCAGAAATAAGAATACGGCGTTGGATGTATGGACTTACTAGAGGAGATCGAGTTAGGAATGAGATTATCCAAGAGAAGGTGGGAGTGACTTCGGCGGAAGATAAGATGCGGGAAGGAAGATTGAGATGGTTTGGGCATATGATGAGGAGCGGCATGGAAGCCCCAGTTCATAGGTGTGAGAGGCTAGCTTTGGATGGTTTCATAAGGAGTAGAGGTAGGCCGAAGAAATACTAGAGGGAGGTAATTCGACATGACATGAAGTAGCTACAACTTACTAAGGACATGACCCTAGATAGGAAGGTGTGGAGTGCGCGGATAAGGGTAGAAGGCCAGTATGAGTGTGTGGGTTGTAGCAAGTAGTTAGGTGAGATCTTGTGTAGCCGTGTTAGTAATCTCTGGTCTGTGTGTGTATGTTCCTACTTGATGGATGTCCTATTTCTTAGTCCTTATTTCGTGGTGCTCTAATTTCTCTTATTTCGTATTTCTCTAATTTCAAGTTTTGTTATTTTTATTTCATATTTCTGTTATGTCACCCATCCTGCTTCTTATTTCATTACGACCTTATTTACTATTCTTTATTTTGAGCCAAGGTTCTATCGGAAACAACCTTTTTACTTCTTTAGAGGTAGCGATATGAACTGCGTATATTTTACCTTTTCCAGACTCCACTTTGTGGGAACACACTATATTTGTTGTTGTTGTTATTGGTAGAACATCATAATCATGTCCCTTACTGTTTTTTTTCTCAAAAATTATAAAGCAATATTATATTATATTCGTCGAGAAAAGGGACATAAAATTCATTTTTCATGCACTTCAACAAGTGTTACCGTGCAATTATGTTTCAACAACTTTTAGTTAGAAGTGGCTCCATATGCAATAATGTTTCAACCACTTCTTGCAATATGAAATGTCAGGATACTTGTAACAACCTACAACGACAACAAATCCAGTGTATTTCCACAAAGTGGGGTTTGGAGAGAGTAAGATGTATGCAGTTCATACCGCACCGTGTGACGTTTCGGGATTAGATTTCGAGGCGTTACAATAAATATAATTATCATACAAAATAAATAGTAACAAATATCCTTTTCAGTACAAAAAAGATATTTAAGGCAATAACTTAATTACCCCTTAATACTGTTTTAGAGGCAATATTATTACAAACGATTGCAGTTTAGCACTCTTTATAAATGTCCTAAAGTCTATAGAGACATTAGATCCAATGTCAATTAATTAATGTCAGTAAAAGTTTTAGCACTCTTTGTTAAAATGGATATTTATTGTTGCTAATAACTTTCATTAGATGTATTTATCGTACCTTTCCCTTATGCGAAATCAATCCTTATTTTGCACTTTCTCTCACCACCCTAAAATATATATAAATAATGAATCTTAAGCAGGGGAAGATGAGTGTCTGAGAGTACACTTTGAAGTTTAACCAACTGGCTCGGTATGCACCAGAAGTGACAGGAAATATGGGAGCCCGGATGAGGAAATTTGCATCCGGCCTTTTCGATGACCTAGCACTTGAATGTCAAAGGGCGATGCTAAATAGGAAAATGGACTTTGCTAGGTAGTCAGTCCACATGCAGTAGGTAAAAGAGAAGAAAAAGAAAATTTCTGAATCTAGAGAGAGAGACAGGCAGGCGAAGAGGGCCAGAACAGCGGATTAGAACCCCAGTCAGCAGCAGAGCGGTAATTGGGGTAAAAATGGCAAAAAAAGAAGTTTTGGAGTAACGCACAGTCTGCAACTAGTGCCCCAGTGCCCTGACCTCAGTTGATAGACGCCCTTATAGTTTTCAGACTAGTCACGAACCCAGAGCTCAGGATACTCAGTCGCAGGGTAGTTTGGTGCAACAACATCGTACTTTTCCATGGTGAGAGAGTTGTGGTAGGGCATCATCTAGGATGGTGTCAGCTGGGCTCGCTGGTGTGTTATTCATGCGGCCAGATAGGTCATTTCTAGAGAGATTGTCCCTCTGCTAGGAGGAATTTTGGTGGAGCTAAGTTTCAGGCAAACTCTTCTGCACCACCACCACCTCAAAAGGGCACCAGCTGCCGGGAGCAATCACAACCAGCTGTATGCTTTGACTAATTTCCAGGAGGCGGAATCCTCGCTATACGTGGTCACCGGTACGTTAAGAATCTTTTCCCGTGATGTATATGTGTTGCTTGATCCCGGGTCTGCCTTATCTTATGTGACCCCATATGTGGCTGTTGGTTTTGGATTTGAACCCGATGTGATTGCTGAACCTTTCTCTATTTCCACTCCGGTGGGTGATTCCATTGTGGCTAGGAGAGTGTATAAAAACTGTGTTGTGTCTATTCTTAGCCGGGATATTGTGGCCAATCTCTTAGAGCTTGATATAGTTGATTTTGATGCTATCCTAGGGATGGACTGGCTCTATTCATGTTATGCCACACTAGACTGTAGAACCCAAAAGGTTACTTTTTCTTTTCCGAATGAGCCAACAATAAAGTGGGAAGGGCATTCTTTAGCACCTAGAGGGCACTTCATATCTTATCTTAGAGACTATAAGCTTATTTCCAAGGGTTGCTTGTACCATCTTATTCGGGTTAGAGATTATAACGCTGAAAGTTTTCCTCTTCAGTCTGTCCCAGTGGTAAATGAATTCCCAGAAGTTTTTCCAGATGATATCCCAGGAATTCCACCTGATAGGGAGATAGATTTTGGCATTGATGTGTTTCCAGATACTCGACCTATTTCTATTCCACCATATAGAATGGCTCCTGCAGAGTTAAAAGAGTTGAAAGAACAGCTAGCAGATCTCCTAGATAAAGGTTTTATCAGACCTAGTGTTTCTCCCTGGGGTGCACCTGTACTCTTCGTGCGAAAGAAATATGTTTCCCTGCGTATGTGCATAGATTACCGTCAGCTGAATAAGGTCACTGTTAAAAATAAATATCCTCTTCCTAAGATTGATGACCTCTTTGACCAACTTCAGGGTGCTAAGTGCTTTTCTAAAATAGACCTTCGTTCGATATATCATCAGTTGAATGTTAGGGTGTTCGACATTCCTAAAATAGCTTTCCGAACCAGATATGGTCATTATGAATTCTTAGTCATGTCCTTCGGGTTGACTAATGCTCCTGCAGCTTTCATGGACCTAATGAATAGGGTCTTCCGTCAGTTCCTATACCTTTTTGTCATAGTTTTTATTGATGACATCTTGATTTACTCCAAAAGTGAGGAGGACCATGTCAATCACCTCTGAATTATTCTCCAGACTCTTAAAGATCATGAGTTGTATGCAAAATTCTCCAAGTGTGAATTCTGGATGAATGTTATTGCCTTCTTTGGGCATATTATGTCTAGTGAGGGGATTCAGGTTAATCCCCAAAAGGTTGAGGCAGTGAGAAAATGGCCCAGACCCACGACTCCAACCGACATTCGGAGCTTCTTGGGTTTGGTGGGTTATAACAGAAGGTTCGTAGAGAGTTTCTCTTCCATAGCTGCACCGCCTACTAAGTTGACTCAGAAAAAGGTAAAGTTATTGTGGTTTGACTGTTGTGAGAATAGTTTTGAGAAGTTCAAAGAAAAGTTGACTACTGCTCCTGTTTTGACTTTTTTGGATGGTACAGAGGGTTTTGTTGTGTATTGTGATGCGTCCCGAGTGGGACTTGGTTGTGCAGCATGGTAAGGTAGTAGCTTATGTATCTCGATAGTTGAAGGTGCACGAGCGAAACTACCCCACTCATGACTTGGAGTTAGCGGTTGTGGTTTTTCCACTTAAGATCTGGTGGCACTATTTGTATGGGGTACATGTTGATATATTTACTGACCACAAAAGTTTGCAGTATGTTTTCTCGCAGAAAGAATTGAACCTCAGGCAGAGGCGCTAGACGGAATTGCTAAAGGATTACGACATGAGCATGCACTATCGTCCAGGCAAGGCAAATGTAGTAGCCGATACCCTCAGTAGGTTATCCATGGGCATTCTTTCTCATGTTGAGAAAGGGAAGAGAGAGATCGTGAAAGATATTCACCGGCTTGCAAATCTAGGAGTGCGACTCTTGGATTTCGAAGATGGGGGAATGGTTGTTCATGAGATAGCTAAGTATTCCCTTTGTGCAGAAGTTAAGGAGAAGCAGGTTGAAAATCCCATCTTGATGCAGATTAAGAAATATGTGGGTCAACAGAAGGTGATGTCCTTCGAAATTGGTGGTGATGGTATTTTGAGGTATCAGGGTAAAGTATGTATACCTGATGTTGATGGGTTGCAGAAGAGAATCCTTGATGAAGCTCACACTTCGAGGTATATTGTTCACCCAGGCTCTACTAAGGTGTACCATGATCTGCAACCTATGTATTGGTAGAATAATATGAAATGTGATGTGGTTGACTTTGTTTCCAAGTGTTTGAACTGCCAACAAGTTAAAGTAGAGCATATAAGGCCGCGGTTCTTCCTAAGAGATAACTTTACCCTTATGAAAGTGGGAGATGATTAATATGGATTTCATTACAGGACTCCCGAAGTCCCGAAACCAGTACGATTCTATTTGGGTGATTGTAGATAGGCTGACCAAGTCAGCCCACTTTTTGCCTGTCAAGACTAACTATTCAGGAGAGGATTATGCTAAGCTATTCATTGCTGAAATAGTTCGGTTGCATGGGGCACCAGTGTCCATCATATCCGACCGAGGTACACAGTTTTCTTCTCAGTTTTGGAGATCTTTTCAGAAAAGTTTAGGTACCCAAGTGAACCTAAGCACTGCTTTTCACCCTCCGACTGATGGGCTGGCTGAGCGCACCATTCAGACCCTTGAGGACATGTTGAGGGCCCGTGTGATTAATTTTAAAGGTAGTTGGGTAGAGCACTTGTCATTGATAGAGTTCGTATATAATAACAGTTTCCATTCTAGTATTAAGATGGCACCATTTCAGACATTGTATGGGAGAAGATGTAGGTCTCCAATAGGGTGGTATGGTTTGGGCCTGATCTTGTTCATCAGGCGATGGAAGATGTGAAACTTATTAGGGAATGACTTAAGACAACTCAGAGTCGTCAGAAATCTTATGCCGATGTTAGATGAAGAGATTTAGAGTTTGAGGTTGGAGATTGGGTATTCCTAAAAATGTCTCCTATAAAGGGAGTCATGCGATTCGGGAAAAAAGGTAAGTTGAGTCGTCGCTATATAGGACCCTATCAAATCTTGAGAAGAATAGGTGCAGTTGCGTATGAGTTAGAGTTGCCTGCTAGTTTGGGTTCTGTTCACCCGGTATTTCACATATCCATGTTGAAAAAGAGTATTGGGGACCATTCATTAGTATTGCCTGTTGAAGAAATCAAAGTGACAGACTCCTTATCCTATGAAGAAGAACCAGTAGAAATCTTAGATCATCAAGTTCGGTAATTAAGGAAAAGAGAGATAGCCTCAATTAAAGTGTTATGGAGGAATCAGAAAGTTGAAGAGGCTCCTTGGGAATCCAAAGAGGACATGCGAGTTAGATACCCAAACTTATTTGATCCGTTGAATGATGAAACGGAAGGTACGAATCTTTTTCTTATTCTTCTATATCTTAGTATGCTTAAAATCGTGCTTGGCTGTATTTCCGCATCATCATTAGGGGACGAATGATCCCAAGGGGGGATAATATAACGCCCCGTAAAAATGCGTGCACGTGCTAGCCCTTAGTAGTGTACTCTTAGCCTTGGAAACTTGAAAATATTCTAAGTGTCAAAAGACTTTGTCTCATTTTTTAGCTCTTAATCATCGGAGATTTTATTTTCAATCCTCCCGACCTCCGATTTTAGATTTTCTTGTTGCGTTGCAATAGGGAAAGGTCGTAGTACATCTCGAGTGAGTTTCAAAATTTTTAGATGAGCCTAAGGGCATGTTTGGTATTCCATTCCAGTAGCTCCAAGAGATAAGGGGGTGCCGCTCGGGGTTCTCCCTCACTCTAAGGCAGGCGCCTCCCGGGCAACCCCACCGCTCTAAGGCGGGCGACGCCTAGGGTACTCCGGTGCTCTCGGCAAGGCACCGCCCTGAGTATCGCACCCGCCCAATTTTCAGCACCTTGTTCCGTCTTATTAAGGGTAAAATGGTACTTCTCCAATCCCTTATCACCTCTAACACGGGATTAAGCTCCCAAATACCCATATCATTGATATTTTTCCCAAAAATCAGCAAGAACACTCCCTAGGGTTTCAAACTAGAAACCCAAATAACTTAAGATTCAACCGTGAGTTTTCAAAAGTGAGTGAAGATTTGGAATCCCCAATCCACAAGATTCAAGAATTACCTATTATCTTTCGAGGTTAAGGTACGTGGCGTATTCCTAAAATCTCATGGGTATAGAAATCATGCTTTAAGAAAAGGGTTTTGGATTTATGAATATATTCATGTTTTAGAAGCGTTGATG
>NC_061114.1:2566732-2578342 GCF_002878395.1 Capsicum annuum
AGCAAATTTATTAGTTCAGGAGCATTCTCATTTGGCCTTTCATACTCCATTGTCCAGCATACCAAATCGATTTCACCTTTTTGCTCGATATGAAGAGTTGCCTTCCAGTTATCATATTTATCCACTAAATCTCCTTCAAATTCTTTGAATGTGATCACCTTTTTCCCCTCATCTATACCTTCAATTATCTGCTTGGAAATCTTTTTTTCCCTTCTGCTTTACAAAAACAATATGAGTTATTTCCAAATTTTAGTAAAGATGGAGGGCATGTTTACGGGGTGGGGGATAGGGGTGGGCATGACCCTTGTTAGGAAAATATGGAGGAAAAGCATTAGTGGTGGGGGAGAGGGGTCGTAGTTAGGAGGGAGGAAAAGTATGGAGGGCTAATGTGGGTGCTTGAGTCGTAGTCTGTAGTTAGGAGGGTTCAGTGTAGCTTGGTTGGTAGGTGTAGGGGTGGGAGAGGGGGGTCCATTGTCTTTTTGTATACTTTATTGTTGTGTTATTTTTATTCCTGTTGGATGTTTTGGATGTTTTTGTCCTTTGTCCTTTGTCCTTTGTCCTTTTGTCTTGAGTCAGGGGTCTATCGGAAACAACCTCTCTACTTTCTCGGGGGTAGTGGTATGGACTACGTACATTTTACCCTCCCCAGATCCCACTAAGTGGGAATATACTGGGTTTGTTGTTGTTGTTATTTATTTTCTCAAATTCGATATGCAAGTAAAAATATTATCCTAAAAATATTTTATATATCTAACACAAACTATGAGGATGAGTGGGGATGCAGGAGGTGGGAGTTTGGTGAAGGTGTGGTAGGAGTGGTAGCTCACGGATTTCGAGCAGATAATGTCACTCATTTTCTCCTTTTCATTTAGAAAGTCATTTTTCTTATTTTCAAAGAATTTATTTTCCTAAAGAAAATAGTTTCTAAAATTTTTATCCACTCGAACATGAAAATAATATAAAAATATTTACAATCTCAGCTTTTAAAAAAGAAAAAAATTACAGTTGTTAGTTTCCAGATGAATGTTTCGGAGTGTGGCTAAAGAAGTAGGTTATTAAGAACATAGGCTAAGAGAAAGAGATGAAAGGGGTAAAAAAAAAATATCCGCATATATATATATATATATATATGATTTTCAAATCTTGGGAAAAATAGGCGAAAAATAACTAAAAATATGAAGAAACAATAGGAAAGAGGGAGTACTGAGTAGGATTTAAAACATATTTATTTAAAAACCTCTAAATTATCAGCACAAAATCACCTAAAAACATAAATATTATTTCGAAATATCTTTTTATCTTAGGGTCTAAAATATATTTTATTGAAATATCTTTTTATCTAAGTGTCTATATTATTGGTATCAGAGCTTATTAACTTTTTGGGAATTGTAAACCTGACCATTATTAAATACTCACATATAAACTTAGAAGAAAAAACACTAGAATATAAATCTAGACAGGTGTATGAAAAGACATCAAGTTTTCCAAGATATAAGGAGTAGTTATTTCTATTTATATAGAGAATATAAAAAAAGAGCTATTATCATCACTAGGAAACTAAATTTAGAAAAAAGTAGAAAAAGATTAATAGAAGCAAATAGATTATATAAACTTTATAATACGTCTAGAAAAGTAAGTGAAGAACTAGTAAGTGCTTTAAATTGGAAATTATACGGTTGTGATAGAGATTTAGAAAATAATAATAACAAAATACGGTGGCTTAAGGAGCGAATTAATAAAAAAACATATCAATTAGGATAATATATGAAAGATCTACCTAATAAAAAAGCATATATCTACCTATTTTTCAAAGAGTAAGACGATTAAATAAGTGGATAGAAGAAGAAGTTCATCATAGATCCAAAATTAAGAGAAAAGGAAATAATATTAAAAGAAAAAATAGAAACAATACAAGGTCAAATAACTCAAGAAAATTTAGAACAAGTAGATATAAAATATTTTAAAAACTCTGCTAAAAATTTCTAAAGAAGAATTAAATTTCAATAACATAAGAATAGAAAACTCTTATTATAGGACAAATTACTATTTACAACAAGTATATAAAATTCCATTAGGATAAGGTATGCCACTTAAATACGTTATACATATTAGAGAAATCAGACGTCAGATATACAAAGAAATAATTTATAAAAATCAGCTTAAAGAATTATTAAAGCATTTTAAAGAACCATTATTTTGGATTAAAGACGAAATAAGAAAAATTGATAATCTAGTCCTTATAGATACTGAAATAGATAAAATAGTTAAAATAACATCAGAAAAATTAAAAGAATCACTAATTAGAGAACAGACAAGGTTGATAAAAAATATAGAAGAAGTAGAACTAGATATTACATATTCTAATAATAGATTAGGGTATTTTAATAAATTAAGTAAACATACAATTAGTTATTATCATCTAGCATAACAAAATAGCTTCATTTAAATGCCTTGAATATTTAGATCTTAGATTTCAACCTGTAAAGAAATACAGAGTGTTAAAAGATAATACGACTATAAGGTGTAATTTCAGCCAAGGAGAACACCTTTTACATTAAGAAGATAAACAATATAATACCATAATAGATTTAATAATAAATTTAAGTGAAAATTCAGGGAAAAGATAATAATATAATAAGAATTTTTGAAGAAGTAGAAGTTACTCAAAATAAACAGATACTAGAAAAAATAGAGGAAAATTTAGATTATTTAAAATCTCAAGAGTTAGAAATAGACAGGAAAATTCAGTATTTAAATCAAAAATCCAATCTAGAAAAGATACCTACAAAAATAGAAATAGAAAAATTAATAAAAACTATAGCAGAAAAATCAAAAGAGTTAGAAATTAAAACCACTCAACTAGTAACAAAAATTGTAGAGCAAGTAGAGTTAATAAATAAAGAAATAAGAGAGTTGAAAATAACAATACAATGATTAGAAGAAATATCACTTTCATGAGTGAAGAAGATAAAAATTATAGTGAGGCACTAGAAAAACCAAAAAGCTATCATAGCGAACCAGAAGGATTATCTAAGCATATACCTTCAAGTATAACAGATAAAATTTTGTTAAAACAAAATAATACTATAATAGAATTATAATTAGACTTACATAAAAAGATAGATATCTTAATTAAGGGTAAAGAAGCTCAAAAACCAGTGCAGCAAGAACCAGAATTACCAGAATTGCATAAAAAGATAGATATCTTAATTAAAAGTAAGGAGGTTCAAGAACCCAAAAATACTGAAATAGACGAACTTATTAACCTACTAAAAAGAACTGAACTAACCTCTAGACAAGAAAAAAGAAATATAATTAGAAAACCACAAAAATAGATTTTCTATCAAATAGACGGAGAACCATCGAAAACAACGAAAGACAAGGAGAAGAAAGACAAAGAATAAGTTTTTCTGAGAATAGAATAGGAAATAATACTATAGTATCTAGAATACTTAGAAGACAACCAACTACATAACAGAATCAAGAACTAAATGAAATAATAGATATAGATAAAGACTTACAAATTTTTCAACAACATCAGTTAAAACTATTAAACCCTAAGACATTATACAATGCTAGATATTTTTCAACAGATAATCAGTTGTATAGATATTATAGGGAAGAACAGATATCGGCTATAGGAGAAAATTTTACAATATTAGATTTAGTAGACTCTAAATCTTTAAAACATATAAAAAAATAAAATGTTGCTAATGCATATGGGATTAATTATTATAGGAATAAAAGGATTAACTAGAAAAAATCTAGGATCTAAAGTACTAATAACAATATACGATGACAGATGATCAGATATTAAGAAATCAATAATAGGATTAACTGAAGTAGATATGACAAATAATGGAGGAATATTCTACATAAGTCCAGATTTCCTAATGAACTTAAAAGAATTTGAAAAAAATATTAAAATAGGAATTCAGACCAAAGGGTATGAAAAAATGAATAGTGGTAACAATTTATTAATGTGTGTAGGATTTATAGGAAAATTAACATTAAGTAGTAATACTGAATTTAAATTAAAAGTAAATGATGTAGTTGAAGTCATCGGAAGTAAAGGTATAAGGTTAATAAAACCAATAAAAATAGACCCAGAGGTATATGCAGGTTTAGAATAGAATCTAAACAAATTTAATAAACCAAAAATCCTTACACCAGAATATCATTTACTATATACTACAAGTAAGGGAGAAACTTCAGTTAGATTTACAGATTATAATTATACAACTAGAAGAGATTTAGACGACGCTGGAACAGAAAGTACTATAAAAACAGAGCAAGAATTTATTAATATAGAAGTTTTACAAGAAGTCTACGAAGTAGATATAGTAATAGAAAAAGCTCAAATGTTAGCAGAAGAATATAAACATATAACCTTTAAATGTAAAGGATGTCAGAAAAATGAAATGGGAATAAAAGAATGTATAGAACATTTCAAAAACTGCTTAGAAAGAAGTGATAACCTAGGATATAGAAATAACGAAAAATTAATTTCTGAAAAGAAAGATGATGATACAAAATCCATACTAAGTTCCATAATGAGTTATAAAGAATTAGCAGAATTAGAAGCAACTGGTTTAACAAGTGCTAGCCCTTTCTAACAGACAAACCCGAATCCTCAACCAATAGATTATAGTACAGGTAATGTACCTAAGAGGCCAGCAATTAGGATAAATCCAGATACAAAACTTAGAGAAGATAATATAAGATCAGCAGGAAAGAGAATGCCAATAGAAGAACCAATTAAACTACAAGAAAGAGGTAGTAAAGGTAAAATACTAAATATAGCAGCACATGACCCACAAATGTGGGATATAGTAATAGATTTACGGAAAGGAATAGTAGCAGTAGATTATTTAAGACATTATACGGAAACCGATACAAAAACAATGTACAAATACTTAGAAACCTTTTTAGGAGAATCGGCAAAAGTTATGTGGGAAAGTTTTAAAACAAACGGCCCATATGACTTTCAGGTTCTGTTAAGTATGGGTCCAATCCCTATAACTTCACAAATAAAATGCATATGTTACTAACCAGAAAAGATCCAAATAGCGGACTATTAGCATTACAAAAAGAAGTTTTAATAAAACTAGAACAACTTAGCATCTCACATTGGATATATATCAAGAAATTTTACAAGATTATTTTTATTACTGCACGGTCAGTGGAAATACTTTTAATGAAGAACTAGGTAAAAAACTATTTAATAAGCTACCAGGAGCCTTAGGAAGAGAAATAGAAGAAAGATGGTATAAAAGAGACGGTGTAGTAGCTAGCCCAAACGTAAAATGGACCATAGGACATAGAACTCAACATATAATGGATATACTAACAAAAAAATGTACGAATATACAAATACAAAAACAACTAAAAAGAAATGAAATGAATTTCTATAAATCAATTATATACACAACACAAAATTATGATAATCAGAAACAATCTAAAAGATATAAGAAAAAATATAACCAAAAACCATTTAGTCGTAAACAATACTTCATAAGAAATCAAAAGCTAAAAAACCATGGCTAAATAGAGATAGACATGTTAGAAAATATAGAAATGATGGAAACTATAAAAACAAATTAGAATGTTATACTTGTGGAAGCATAGATCATTTAGACAATGTATGTCTTAAAAGAAATAACAATAGAACTAGAAATTCTCAATTAATAGAAGATTTTCAAGAAACATTACTAAATGTAGATGAATACATGTCAGATACAGAGAGTATATATTCAATAATAATTTTTGATGTAGAAGACATTTCTAAAACTAACTCTTCGGATTCAGAAGAAGATAATTTAGTAAATGAGTTAGGACAAGAAATAGATCATCTAGATGATTTAGATTTAAATAACCTAGTAATTAATAATTTAATGAATGTCACTCAAGAATGTGTACATGAATTTTAAAAATATAAAGGTCTAGACAGTAATAGATGTCGTATATGTAGTTGGTACCCCAGCAAAGAAAATAGAGCTAAATGTAGAAAATGTTATTTAGAAGCCTGTGTAAATTGTATAGAAAACACTCTAAAGATAAAAATAGAATCAGAACCAAATAGAGAACCAAATTACACAAATAATCAAATTCTAAATTTAAGAGTAGCAACTCTAGAAGCCAGAGTAAATAATCTAGAACAAAGGCTAACTACCTTCGAAAAAGGAAAAGCTAAAATAACTAGAGAAGAAATAAATATACAAGAAGATACACAAGAAAATGTACATTTAGAAAAATTAGAAGCAGAACTTATGACAATAGAAGATAATGATACTAGCCTAATATGTAATGAAGATAAAGAGTTTTCTACCATAAAAGTATTAGTGAAAATTAGAATCCAAAATATAGAGATAGAAACTCTAGCACTAGTAGACCCAGGATGTACCATCAATATAATTAATAAAGAAATAGCACCAAAACATTTACTAAAGACTTTTGATAAACCCATAACAACTACACAAATGGACAGATCGCAGAATATCTATAATTATTACATAGAAAATGCACAAATAAGTTTCTTAAACACATGTAATGAATTCTACAAGTCAACTTACAATATTAACAGAATATTAGCAAGAGATTTAAACATAGGTTCAGACTTTGTAATAGGATTGTATTTTTGCATACAAAATAGAGGAGGATGTCTCTTAACAAGAGATGGAATAATACTATTTAAAAATCTAACATATACTCCGATACAAACAGTAAAATTACCAACAGTATATAGAACACTAAGAACACACAAAAAAGAAATAGTTTCTAAACCATGTTGTGAAGGCTGCTCAAATAATGAAAAATATCAAAATCAATGCCAAAATAGTAACCTATTAAAAGAAAATAAAACGCTAAAGGAAAACATTGAAGAATTAAAAAATTACACACTAATTAATGCAGAAGGATTAGAATATATAAAAGAAATAGAAAAACACTATACATTAATAAATGTTGAAACTCAGTTTTATAATTTTCAAAAAGGTATAAATAAAATAGGCATGATAAATAGTCCTAAAGATTTAGATAAAGTAATAAATATTCTAGATAAAATAGATATAATAGGAGAAAAACCCTTAGCACATTGGAATTCTAATGAGATAACGTGTAAATTAGAAATCAGTAACACAGAATATACAATAAAAATAGTATCTATAGAAGCTAATAATGAAGATACAGAAGAATTTGATAGACAAATTAAAGAATTATTAACTCAAGAAGTAATAAGAAGATCAACTTCTAAACATAGGTCGGCAACATTTATGGTAAGAAATCATAAAGAACAGGTAAGAGGAAAAGCAAGAATGATAATAAATTACAAAAGACTAAATGATAATACTAAAACAGATGCGTATAAATTATCAGACAAAAGTGAATTAATTAATAGAATCCAAGGTAAAAGAATATATAGTAAATTTGATTGTAAATTAGGATATTGGCAGGTAAAAATACATCCGGACAGTGTAGAATGGACAGCATTCACTTGTTCAGGAGGACATTTTGAATGGCTGGTTATGCCTTTTGGTTTAAAGATAGCTCCACCCATTTTTCAAAGAAAAATGGATAATATTTTTTGGGGAATATAAAAAATTTGTGTTAGTCTATGTAGATGATATTCTGGTATTTAGTAAAAATATGCAGGAGCATTTAGGACATTTAAAAACAGTCTTTAGGTTATTCGTAAAACATGGAATAACAATAAGTAAAAAGAAAATGGAACTATGTAAAACCTATATTAATTTTCTAGGAGTAATCTTAGGAGAAGAAAGATTAAACTCCAACCACATATAGCAAAGAAAGTATTAGAAATGCCAGACAAATTAGAAAATACGAAAGACTTACAAAAATTTCTAGGATTAGTAAATTATGCTAGAAATTTCATTCAGGACTTAGGTAAAATAGCCGGACCTTTATATGCTAAAACTGGAAGTAAAGGTCAAAAACATTTTAATAATGAAGACATTAAATTAGTCCAACAAATTAAAGAAAGAGTCAAACATATTCCAGACTTAAAAATTCCACTAGAAACCGATTATTTAATCGTTCAGATAGACGGAAGTAAATTAGGATGGGGAGCCGTATTAAAAATAAGACCTAATAAATATAGTAGTAAAAATGAAGAACAAATATGCGCCTATCAAAGTGGCTTATACAATGAAAAAGGAAACATGAGTGCTATAGATTTAGAACTACTAGCCATTATATATGGCCTAAACAGTTTTAAATTAAATATATTAAACAAAGATGAAGTTTTGGTAAGGACAGACTGTGAAGCTAGTAGTCGGGTTTAGTCAACAAGTTAAAGACAAGTCTAGTAGTAAAAGAAGATGGTTAAACTCTACTGACACCATATCAGTCTATAAAAATATTATTTTTGAGTATATAAAAGGTAAAGAAAATGATTTAGCAGACCAATTAAGTAGATTATAGCTAAAACTAAACCTATTTTAAATTAAATTTATATTTGTTTAAGCATGAGACCAACCGGTCAACCTAATACAGACAAAGGCAAGGGAGTAGCATCTTCTTCCTCGTCACAAGACTTGTACTACCAAAAAATGCTAGGTAATATTAGATTCAGACCACAAGACTCAGTAGATACACTAGAAAGTATAGATTTTGGACCATACAATTTAATAGCTTATCCTTCTTGCAATTCATCTTTTAGACCAAGACCTGAACATGTTTTGGATAGACCACAAAAATGCTTAGTAGACAATCTATGATAGCTTTGAATAAATCAGACAATAAACATTTGTTAGCATCCATGAATGCGTTATGTCAGTATATGTCAGACAAAAGTAAGCCTGGGTTTAAATATTATGTAGTCATACATGGCAAAACAAATGAAATTTTTCAGACATGGTTAGAAGTAATGGATTCTATAAATGGCATGAGAACCCCTCTTTATAAGGGTTTTAATGATTTTTCTGAAGCCTCAGATTATGCCAGAGGACATTTAAGACCAATTTTTTATATATCTCCATCCCTTAGACATAATCCTAACCAGACACCACAATATAACATCCAAAAAGACACCAAAAAAACAATTTTTTGTGATCACTGCATCTCAATGACCGAAGCATTCAAAAGATTGAATTTTTAAAAGGAGGCCCTTATCACAGAAAATTCTAAATTAATGGAGCAAGTACAGACTCTCCAAGACAAGCTCAATAAGTATCAGACAAGGAATACAATTGCAAGAACACGGACTCAGAGTTCTCTCAGAGTTCTCTATCTCCAAGAAAAATGGATGAGAAGGGTGTGCATTCCCCTCTGAATGCTTAAAAATCCACTGTACCGGATGTTGGTACAGCTAGTCCAATTCAAATGGTAATTGGTAAAGACAAGTCAAATCCGTTAATGGCTGTCATTTTGCCCAAAAATGAAGATGAAGCTGGTCCTTCATCTAGACAAAAACCTCCTACTTCTGCTAATAATAAATTAAAGAAGACTTTGATTTCTAAAAGGAAAAAAGAGAAAATTGAGATCATATTACAACAGACACTAGAAAGATTTTTTAGTAACCAAGGTCAGGACAAACATATTGATAGATCCAGTACAAGTAAAGACAGAGTAGTTCCAGATATTAGTAATACAACTAACAATACTACAAGACTAGACGAAAAAGAAGACGAGTATCAAAATAGTTTAGCGTATCTCCAAGATGCACAGGATCCAAATGAAGACGATGACTCACGAATGAGTTTTGACTCCATTGCCCTGCACAATTTGGACACAGAATAGATAGTGACGGAAGATAATCAGACAAAAAAAAAGGTAGAGACGTGGAAGAATAAACAACCAAACATGGAAGAAAAGAGTAGAGATGTGGAAGAGTAAACAACCAGACATGGAAGAAACAACTTACTTTAAAGATAAGGTCTATCAGGTGGGGATGCCCACTTTGTGTCCTATACAAATAATAGAGTGCTTCCTTTAACGTTACCCTCCAAAAAGAGAGAAAAATTGTAGAAGCATGCATATGTAAAAGTCAAAAAGGAAATAGTAATGCATGTGACGATGGGGCCCAATGAACACCCGACCTGCATTATTAGATTCTTTTTCAAGCTTTTTATCTTTAAGTGTCGGCCATTTGTTTAAGGACCACGTAGAATGTTTTTGGATCACCCATTTTATCTTTCTTTGATCCTGTATAAGACTTAAGATATTCAGTAGAAAGACAGAACGAAATCTAAAAAGAAAATTCTTAGAATAAAAATCCTCTCCTCAACCAATCTCTCCCTCGAATGTATAAACTTTCCTTTCTTAACCTACTTCTCCTCTTTGTATAAAATAAAGTTTGTAATATAAAGTTTCGAGATCAAATGTTTTTCCATTTTTCTAAAGCTCTTAGGGGATTCCCGAAAGGGAAATCTCTTTCCAAGTTACTTCATGTAAGTTCTTATTCATGCTTATTTTCCCCACTAAAAAATATGTTTTCATATGTTATTATGTTTTTAATATCAATCATGTAAATTATTTACTTTAATATCAATCATGTAAATTATTTACTTAAAATTGACCCTTAGTAAATGGTTAGTTTCTTAGCTTCTTAACAACAACGATGGATTAGCTTGTAAATTCCTAGGAATTTTAGCCTTGATAGTCCGCCATGTCAGCAGAATAGACGAAAGGACGTGTGTTATTTGCCAAATGAATGTTCGGAGGTATGGCTAAAGAATTAAGTTATTAAGAACATATGCTAAGAGAAAGAGATTAAAGGAGTAAAAAAAAATCCGCATATATATATATATGAATTTTCAAGTTTGGGGGAAAATAGGCGAAAAAGAACTAAAAACACAAAGAAACAATAGGAAAGAGGGAGTAGTAGGATTTAAAACATATTTATTTAAAAACCTCTAAGCATATACCTTCAAGTATAACAGATAAAATTTTGTTAAAATAAAATAATACTATAATAGAATTATTATTAGACTTACATAAAAAGATAGATATAAAAAAAACTTAAAAATCAGTGCAGCAAGAACCAGAATTATCAAAATTGCATAAAAAGATAGATATCTTAATTAAAAGTAAGGAGGTTCAAGAACACATACATATATATATATATATATGTATATATATATATATATAATCTATATCTATAATCTATATCAATATCTATATCTATATCTATAATCTATATTTATATCTATATAATATATTAAAAGTGTGAAGGCCCTTAGAAAAGTGAATTAAACTTTTTATCCTTCATAAAGACTCCGTAGTAAACAAAATCGTCTTTTTACTTTTTTTTTCAATAAATAAATAAAAAAATGTAATATGTACAATATATAAGAAGAAGCCTAAATAAATTAGATAGAAAGATACTATAGAATATTTCTGGATGTATACGAATGTCCAAGTAATATTACAACTCCATTTATTATTACCATACTTTTCGCAAAAGAAGTAAAAAGAATACGTAACTATTTCATATAGCATAGAAAATGTACATATTTAAGTTTGTTAATTTTGGGAGTTAATAACTTAAATGGTCACTCAACTTTGGACTTTTATACCGGAAAGTCACTCAACTTTGATCTTTACTCAGAAAGTCACTCAACTTTCACATTTTTACTCAGAAAGTAACTCAAA
>NC_061114.1:2581342-2585369 GCF_002878395.1 Capsicum annuum
AAGATGTTTGGAAATGGTAAGGATACAAAATCCAAAATTTGATTGATATTTTCATGGTATTCGAGAATCGAGGCTGTGGTACCTTGTCATAGTTGATTGATAGATTTAATGCTACTGCCTGTGGTTAAATGGTATGTTGAATGCTTCAGGAAGCGCAAGATCTGGAATTATAGTGCTGCCTAGTGGTGCCGGGAAGTCTTTGGTAGGTGTTTCTGCAGCAAGCAGAATAAAAAAGAGCTGCCTTTGTTTAGCAACAAATGCTGTGTCTGTGGATCAATGGGCTTTCCAGTTTAAGTTGTGGTCTACTATCCGAGAAGAGTAGATATGTCGTTTCACATCTGACAGCAAAGAAAAATTCCGCGGAAATGTCGGTGTGGTGGTGACAACATATAACATGGTTGCTTTTGGTGGCAAACGTTCTGAAGAATCTGAGAAAATCATTGAAGAAATAAGAAATAGAGAACGGGGTTTACTACTCATGGATGAGGTAAATATCGGGTCTTGCAATGTTTCAAGTTGTGCCTTTCAAATAAGTATCCAGTAAATTGCTTTTCGAGGTTAATGCAAAACAATAGTTTAGTTTGAATGTTGTCCTTATAGCAGGAATATCATATCCGTTTATGTTTCTGTTTAAGGAAGAACATACAATGGTTCGTACATACATACATACATACAGATACACATGGAGATAGATGTGCGTGCACACACACGTGCATACTCGCTGTTTCAATATATATGCTTCACTTTCCTTTTTAGTCTCTTTTAAAAAAAGGCTCCTTTCTATATAGTAAGTTTTTAGTTCCAATATTCCCTGTTTGTTTACCTTTAGTGACACTGTCTTATAGAATGACGTGGCTTGTTAAGACCATAAGATTCACTGGTATTATTGGAATGTTATACACACCTTAGTTTAAGAACACATGATTCAAAAGTCTTCTTGACATTCTTAAAATTCGGTCACAGTCAAGCTTAGAAAAATGAAACGCAGTGAGTATACATTATCCTATGTAAAGAAATATGATAGCTTTATCGATTTACTATTTCTTGGTTGGTTTATCCATTTCTGTGTACTCTTGCACTTAGTTGTTGCCAATAAATAATGGTCAATTTCGTTTCACTCTTCCCTTTATTTGGAAACTAATAGTAATTACTGATGTCAAAATTGATCTATTCTAAAATAATATATCTGTATTTATTCGAATGTTTATAATGTATTTTTTTACTCTACTGGTGCTATGTGCAATTTGGATGATTTTCTTTTCTCCAAAAAAGTTCTGGTTCAGTACAAGTATCTTGTGGAAATACATGTTGCATAATATTTTACCAAAGGTTAATTTCAGCTTTGAGACTAGATATTAAAGGTAACTTTGAATGTATACTGGCATAACTATAAGGGTCTCTTTCTTGGTATTTATATAGGTGCACGTGGTTCCAGCACATATGTTTCGAAAGGTCATTAGTATCACGAAATCACACTGCAAACTTGTGCTTACTGGTACGCACTTCTGAAAGAGAGTTCTTGCAAATTGCAATGTTAATTTTGTTTGGCATTTCACAAAATTTAATGGACTATTTGGCGTACTTGACAGCTACGCTTGTCAGAGAAGACAAGAGGATCACAGATCTGAACTGCCTGCATTATTGCCCTTACCGATCAGGTATATAAGTAATTAATTTGGTATCAACCATTTTTGTCCTTGGATGCATTAGGAGAGAAAGGATTTCCCAATGTAATATTTAGTGCTTATGTTTCGGCATCAGATTGTTTTGTTAAGAGAATGGTTGTGGAGTGAAGTTATCTAGTATTTGTTAGGATAACATGTTTGGCCTTTCTGTAATAAAAGGAAGGGAGAGTTAATTTAAGGAAATATAATGGGTTCATCGTAACTTTTTGAGGTATGTACAAACCTTCCTTTAAGAAAAGCAGATTCTACTCTCTGTCGAGCCTAAAGTGAAATTAACACTGCCCGTTTAGGAAACAAGAGTAGCTTGATGGAGTAGAGATACAGGAAAATGCTTTAATTTGTTCCGTTAGTTGCTGAGATGTCCAGTAACAATGAAGTTTCTTTTAGACAAAAACCTTTGGACCTCTTATCCATTGTTACAACCAAAATAAGGTGTGGACAAGTAGTTTTGTGATTAAAGTGGAAAGGAATTATAAAAATGTTGAGCTATGTAGAAGTTTATATCCTTGCATATGTTAAATTTATCATTTTTCCTCTCTTCTCAGGGTCTCCATGCCATCAACTTAGGAGATAGCGGATTTATGTTGGTTAGAGATGGATCTACTGTTTTCGGATCCCCAGTGCAGCAGCATGATTTCAATTTTACGTATCAGCTGGAAAGTGGTAATGCCGGTGATTCACCAAGCTCTGGGGAGGTCAGTTTATAATTGGTGGTCTTGCTATCTTGTATAACACTTGGTATGAAGGTTCTGCTTTTGTAGAGTGTCTGAGTAGACAACTTACTACTCGGGAACAAATGCTAATTGAGAAGTCTTTATTGAGCTGTTTTTGCCACTATAAACAGTTAGTCTGAGTCAGCCGTAGAACTTTGATCTCTTACCAAATCCCATGAATCAAATTACAGTTTCAAGAAATGTGAGACATCTAACTCATATAATTAAGAAATGTTTTCAGTGATAAGTCATTTAACTCATAAACCGTTTGTGGTGTTGAGTGATGTCTATGGTTTCGGATAGATAGTTTTTAGTATTATCTTGTGGCTGTAGTATTATTGTTTGCAGACTGGACTAGTTGATTTCGTGTTGTTGTTGTATGTTTATACCCTTCTTGCTCTATCCCTGCTCTTAGATGACCTAACTTTTAGATGATCTGAGTGAGTATTCTTGCAAACTGAATAATTTAAGATCTAATGACATTCTAACACCCGTTGCAGGCCCCTCACCTAATGCTGTTATGTGTTTATACCTCGAGTTGAATATTGTGTCAACTTTAGATGTGGGGTCTTTATCGTCACTCTAATTTTTATCTCTCCCATTCAGTCGATCTGTAGTCTATTTCTCTGTTAAAATGAATGGTTGGCTTCTGGTGCAGGTGTTTAAAATACCTGTTGCTCCAGGAGATGTCATCCTTGCTGGAACTGATGGTTTATTTGACAATTTGTACAACAATGATATAAGTGCAGTAGTGGGGCATGCAACAAGAGCTGGTTTACCACCTCAGGTTGTAGCTCAGAAGATAGCTGCATTGGCTCGGCAAAGAGCACAGGATAAAAACAGGCAAATCCCTTCTCTGCTGCAGCGCAAGAAGCTGGTTTTCATTACCATGGTGGGAAGTTGGATGACGTTACTATGGTTGTGGCTTACATAACTAGTGAGAAAAATGTACGAGGAGACTATACCCTGACCACCTGACGTGTCCTCTCTTTTATATTCATTATATGCTTGCGTTGTTTTTTTCTGCCAGACACGAATATCTCTCTATCTTATCTAGTCGCTATAGCCTTGATGATGAGTGCAATCCTGAGAAGAATGACTCTCGGCCTCAGAGAAATGGTGGTCCAAGAGTGGAATGACTGGGGGAGACAACGTGAAATGGCCAGAATTGTGCGGGAATGGGTTGAGACTGCGGAAATTGTGAGAATTGCCCAACCAGAACATATTTGTAGGGATATGTTTAGACTGCGTGGGAGGCAGGTTCTGCTTGATTTTCTTATGAGGATTGAAAGGGAAAGGCAGAGGGAACTTCAGGGTCTGCTAGAGCATCGTGCAGTTTCTGATTTTGCCCATCACAATCAGATTCAGGTTGGTTGCTGATTTATGCCTTTTATTCTTTAGCCAGACTATTCTTTGTCCTCTATTTTTTGTGTTGCAGTCTTCTTAAAAATTTTGACTAAGCGCTCAATGTGTGCTTTGTGAGGTCGTGATTTGGCTCTAAATTTTGTCCTTTTATGTTTTATATCCTTCTACAGTCACTACTCAGAGGAAGATTCTTGCATGAAAGGCCTGCCGAGGAAGAGAGACCACCTTCAATAGCAGCAAGTGAACTAGTTCAGCTAAGACAAT
>NC_061114.1:2588369-2648076 GCF_002878395.1 Capsicum annuum
GATGAAGAAAGGGATACGTGAAGAGAAAGTTATAGAGCTTATGTTTCCAAGGTTTCATGTATTATTGATAAACAAAGGCAGGTCCAAAAGTCCTTCCCGAAGATACTATCCCGGCGATTTGCCTCTTAACAGTAGTAGCAGTGCAAAGTTGGTCCATCCTCACTCAATCCAGGTAAACCATGTTCAAATTATTGTATTTTACTTCATAGTAGATACATTATTTTGCATTGTTGGTGTTGCTGAGTGTCGCTAGCCGTTGATTAGCAGCAATAGATGCATGATTTATAGTTTCTTTTGTATTCATATTGAACTCTAAGGGATTTAACTCTAACTCAAGTGTTTTGATTTGAATGGGGAAGATATAAGTTCTGAAAGTTTTGCAACTTCTATGTTCAACAATGTCAGATACGAGCAATGTCAGATACGAGAAGATATTCACCCTAAAAAAAAGTGTTTGTAGGTACTTAAAATTAGTTATGTAAGATGGCATTTTTTAGAAAGTGTGGATGTCTTAAACAGGGGTATCTCAAGTGCACCAAATTATCAATTGCTTTGGAGAGAAGTTCCTGGAAAGAAAACTTCTCGAGATACAAAACTCTCAACATTGTGAAGTTATTGCACGGACGATGGAATATAGTCAAGGTATATGATGTGTCTATTGATTTTTCTTTTTGAATCATTATCATTATTATTATTATTATTATTATTATTATTATTATTATTATTATTATTATTATTTATTCAGGCTAGCAACTGCTGAGAGTTGTGCAACCATGCACACGCGCCCAGTAAGCAACTTTCATTGTTGCAAGGTCCATGTATATTTATTAATAGGTTGTTTTAATCTAATAGTTATTAGTTTTTTTTTATATCGAAAAACTACATTGATTAATATTTGAGTTGTTTTACACTAATTTTGTAGGTTACTTTAAAGGATGAACGATGATAGGTGTCAAAAAATAATCTTTCTCTCCATAAAAATACTAATAAATAGGGTAGGGTAAGTGTCTAACGCATTGCTAGCACGGGGAAAGATGAGATTGTTATTTTCTAGATTAGACGGTTTGAATGGAATTGCTTAAGATGTCAGAAAACTGCTATGGCATAGAAAGATTTGGAGTCATTTATTGATAAAAAGTAAGACCTTCAAAGTTAAGCTCAGTTTCTTTTCCTTTTTTTTTTTTTGAAATGAATTATTGGATTGTTAATTATTTTCTTTAGTAAATTGTTTGGATTCAACAAATTGTTATTTCTTTGTGCTCAACCTTGAGTGTTTTGTGTTTCTCTATTTTTGAAATGGTAAACATCATAGAATGAATGCTATTTTAGTTATTTAAATTCAGTTCTATATTTAGTTGCCTTACACAATCGTGAGATATCATTAGGACTTGAATATTAAGATTATACCTTTTTTGTTGAAGTATTTGATGTTATGTTAGAATAACACATTTTTACAATTGAATTGTACCATCTTATTTCTCATTGATTTGATTGTGTTGCTTTATTTTTTCTAATTAATTTGTGGTAAAGTAGAATTTATTTGGTGTGAGTATTGATAGTGGCGGGCGTTAGCAGAGGAATCGAGGGAAGTAATTAAGACGGACGTGGTTCATTTTGACTTTACCATGGACATAACCTTAGATACACTACAAGAAAAATGACCTATAAGGAAGGGAAATTTGATCCCAAAAAGTTCAAATCTCGTCCCAATTGGTCTTTTGAGACGGGAAAAAACCGGTAGCATCCCGTCCTAACAGACTCCACCGCTAATGCTCAATAGCGATGACGCAACAAACCCGGTCCCTAAAAACCTTTCGCGACGGACAAAATTCAATCCTAGTTATCCTTTTACGATGATATATCTCGTCCCAAATAGCCTAACTACCTAGTCCTAATTATATTTTAACGACGGAAAAGCTCGTCGCCACCCGTCCCTAAGCCTCCTTCACTAAAGGTCTTATACGACAGGTCAAACTAGCTAGTCCCTAAAATAGTTTTTGCGACCAACATAAAACTAGTCCTTAAAATGCTTTTAGGGACCATATTTCTGATCCTCGATTAAATAGATTTTGTGACCAACAAAAATCTGGTCCTGAAAGTACATTTGGTGCTAAGATTTTCAACCACCAGTTTAACGGTCCTAAAAAGCCTATTCAGATAAAGTTTTGTCCCTATATATATAATTATACAATTTCTAATAGCATTAATCAAATGTGTATCTATCTATCTATCTATCTCTCTCTATATATATCAAATTACCATAATTCGCTTTCATAAATACGCATGAACACCATATACACATCATTTACACAAATACTTCACGGAAAAAAGAAAACTGAATCCTCTACTAACTCACACTATTAATATAGATGTCCTATTAGCTTTATCCAGCTACCTAGGCTCTTTGAGTTCAAACACCAATAATTTCTTTGTCTGAAAAGTGCCAAGTCCAATTGCTATTTTGAGCTACCCACGTTTTAGTTTGTCTGAAGCCAATGTAGAACTGATCTTCAAGGGGAGTGAGAAACCATTGTACATGCCACTACACTGAACATGATTAGTTGATAAAGCCCACTCATTCAACAAACACCTGCAATGGGCAAGGCCATGACAAATTTGGCAATATGGGCTGAATTTAATTTGAAAAACCAATGGAGCTAATTTGTTGACAACCAAGATGATACAATAACAATATGAGAGCAAGCCTTAATATTAAAGAATACATATTTGGTATTGTGATTGACTATTGGTTACGAATTTGGTTGTAGTAATAGATTTGTTGGTTGTCAATCTTCAGTTAATGAACTGAACATTGTTAGTGTTGTTAGGCATTATAAAAGAACTTTGAGACGAGTATTCCATATTGCTTTACTTTTACACTTAAATTGAAGTTGATGGTCCAAATATAATGCAAATTTAGGCAGTTATAACAACATTGAGATTAAATCAAATCAAGAGAACTGTAACAGTGCCTGTTTTTGATATAACAGGAAATGTTTCCATAGTTAGAAGCATCGATTACATATGGATATTGCCCTTCAATCAGTCTGATCATATCATCGATGTGAGCATCTATCTTCAAAAATTACCTGCAACTTTCTGGAAATAAGTACGTGTAGGGGTGACCAAATATAGTGCAGATAAATGGTAAGATACATATGACATTTTATTAGAGTTAATGAAAAGTATCATACCTAAGCTGGAGCTTGTTTAGAATTCAAAAAGAAAAAGTTGTATTGTTCATTTTAAAAGTAATGCATGAACGTGAAGCCAATTAATTAGTAGAGCATGTTTCACAAAGACAAAAAGATCTAAATATTCAAAACAAAGGAACAAGACACTATATTACATACCTCAGCCCCGAGACAGTGTTACATTGTCTTAGCTGAACTAGTTCACTTGCTGCTATTGAAGGTGGTCTCTCTTCCTCGGCAGGCCTTTCATGCAAGAATCTTCCTCTGAGTAGTGACTGTAGAAGGATATAAAACATAAAAGGACAAAATTTAGAGCCAAATCACGACCTCACAAAGCACACATTGAGCGCTTAGTCAAAATTTTTAAGAAGACTGCAACACAAAAAATAGAGGACAAAGAATAGTCTGGCTAAAGAATAAAAGGCATAAATCAGCAACCAACCTGAATCTGATTGTGATGGGCAAAATCAGAAACTGCACGATGCTCTAGCAGACTCTGAAGTTCCCTTTGCCTTTCCCTTTCAATCCTCATAAGCAAATCAAGCAGACCTGCCTCCCACGCAGTCTAAACATATCCCTACGAATATGCTCTGGTTGGGCAATTCTCACAATTTCCGCAGTCTCAACCCATTCCCGCACAATTCTGGCACTTTCACGTTCTGTCTCCCCCAGCCATTCCACTCTTGGACCACCACTTCTCGGAGGCTGAGAGTCATTCTTCTCAGGATTGCACTCATTATCAAGGCTATAGCGATTAGATAAGATGGAGAGATATTCGTGTCTGGCAGAAAAAAACAACGCAATCATATAATGAACATAAAAGAGAGGACATGTCAGGTGGTCAGGGTATAGTCTCCTCGTACATTTTTCTCACTGGTTATGTAAGCCACAACCATAGTAACGTCATCCAACTTCCCACCATGGTAACGAAAACCAGCTTCTTGCGCTGCAGCAGAGAAGGGATTTGCCTGTTTTTGATCCTGTGCTCTTTGCCGAGCCAATGCAGCTATCTTCTGAGCTACAACCTGAGGTGGTAAACCAGCTCTCGTTGCATGCCCCACTACTGCACTTATATCATTGTTGTACAAATTGTCAAATAAACCATCAGTTCCAGCAATGATGACATCTCCTGGAGCAACAGGTATTTTAAACACCTGCACCAGAAGCCAACCATTCATTTTAACAGAGAAATAGACTACAGATCGACTGAATGGGAGAGATAAAAATTAGAGTGACGATAAAGACCCCACATCTAAAGTTGACACAATATTCAACTCGAGGTATAAACACATAACAGCATTAGGTGAGGGGCCTGCAACGGGTGTTAGAATGTCATTAGATCTTAAATTATTCAGTTTGCAAGAATACTTTCACTCAGAGCATCCAAAAGTTAGGTCATCTAAGAGCAGGGAGAGAGCAAGAAGGGTATAAACATACAACAACAACACGAAATCAACTAGTCCAGTCTGCAAACAATAATACAACAGCCACAAGATAATACTAAAAACTACCTATCCGAAATCATAGACATCACTCAACACCACGAACGGTTTATGAGTTAAATGTCTTATCACTGAAAACATTTCTTAATTATATGAGTTAGATGCCTCACATTTCTTGAAACTGTAATTTGATTCATGGGATTTGGTAAGAGATCAAAGTTCTACGGCTGACTCAGACTTAACTGTTTATATCGGCAAAAACAGCTCAATAAAGACTTCTCAATTAGCATTTGTTCCCGAGTAGTAAGTTGTCTACTCAGACACTCTACAAAAGCAGAACCTTCATACCAAGTAGATAGCAAGACCACCAATTATAAACTGACCTCCCCAGAGCTTGGTGAATCACCGGCATTACCACTTTCCAGCTGATACGTAAAATTGAAATCATGCTGCTGCACTGGGGATCCGAAAACAGTAGATCCATCTCTAACCAACATAAATCCGCTATCTCCTAAGTTGATGGCATGGAGACCCTGAGAAGAGAGGAAAAATGATAAATTTAACATATGCAAGGATATAAACTTCTACATAGCTCAACATTTTTATAATTCCTTTCCACTTTAATCACAAAACTACTTGTCCACACCTTATTTTGGTTGTAACAATGGATAAGAGGTCCAAAGGTTTTTGTCTAAAAGAAACTTCATTGTTACTGGACATCTCAGCAACTAACGGAACAAATTAAAGCATTTTCCTGTATCTCTACTCCATCAAGCTACTCTTGTTTCCTAAACGGGCAGTGTTAATTTCACTTTAGGCTCGACAGAGAGTAGAATCTGCTTTTCTTAAAGGAAGGTTTGTACATACCTCAAAAAGTTACGATGAACCCATTATATTTCCTTAAATTAACTCTCCCTTCCTTTTATTACAGAAAGGCCAAACATGTTATCCTGACAAATACTAGATAACTTCACTCCACAACCATTCTCTTAACAAAACAATCTGATGCCGAAACATAAGCACTAAATATTACATTGGGAAATCCTTTCTCTCCTAATGCATCCAAGGACAAAAATGGTTGATACCAAATTAATTACTTATATACCTGATCGGTAAGGGCAATAATGCAGGCAGTTCAGATCTGTGATCCTCTTGTCTTCTCTGACAAGCGTAGCTGTCAAGTACGCCAAATAGTCCATTAAATTTTGTGAAATGCCAAACAAAATTAACATTGCAATTTGCAAGAACTCTCTTTCAGAAGTGCGTACCAGTAAGCACAAGTTTGCAGTGTGATTTCGTGATACTAATGACCTTTCGAAACATATGTGCTGGAACCACGTGCACCTATATAAATACCAAGAAAGAGACCCTTATAGTTATGCCAGTATACATTCAAAGTTACCTTTAATATCTAGTCTCAAAGCTGAAATTAACCTTTGGTAAAATATTATGCAACATGTATTTCCACAAGATACTTGTACTGAACCAGAACTTTTTTGGAGAAAAGAAAATCATCCAAATTGCACATAGCACCAGTAGAGTAAAAAAATACATTATAAACATTCGAATAAATACAGATATATTATTTTAGAATAGATCAATTTTGACATCAGTAATTACTATTAGTTTCCAAATAAAGGGAAGAGTGAAACGAAATTGACCATTATTTATTGGCAACAACTAAGTGCAAGAGTACACAGAAATGGATAAACCAACCAAGAAATAGTAAATCGATAAAGCTATCATATTTCTTTACATAGGATAATGTATACTCACTGCGTTTCATTTTTCTAAGCTTGACTGTGACCGAATTTTAAGAATGTCAAGAAGACTTTTGAATCATGTGTTCTTAAACTAAGGTGTGTATAACATTCCAATAATACCAGTGAATCTTATGGTCTTAACAAGCCACGTCATTCTATAAGACAGTGTCACTAAAGGTAAACAAACAGGGAATATTGGAACTAAAAACTTACTATATAGAAAGGAGCCTTTTTTTAAAAGAGACTAAAAAGGAAAGTGAAGCATATATATTGAAACAGCGAGTATGCATGTGTGTGTGCACGCACATCTATCTCCATGTGTATCTGTATGTATGTATGTATGTACGAACCATTGTATGTTCTTCCTTAAACAGAAACATAAACGGATATGATATTCCTGCTATAAGGACAACATTCAAACTAAACTATTGTTTTGCATTAACCTCGAAAAGCAATTTACTGGATACTTATTTGAAAGGCACAACTTGAAACATTGCAAGACCCGATATTTACCTCATCCATGAGTAGTAAACCCCGTTCTCTATTTCTTATTTCTTCAATGATTTTCTCAGATTCTTCAGAACGTTTGCCACCAAAAGCAACCATGTTATATGTTGTCACCACCACACCGACATTTCCGCGGAATCTTTCTTTGCTGTCAGATGTGAAACGACATATCTACTCTTCTCGGATAGTAGACCACAACTTAAACTGGAAAGCCCATTGATCCACAGACACAGCATTTGTTGCTAAACAAAGGCAGCTCTTTTTTATTCTGCTTGCTGCAGAAACACCTACTAAAGACTTCCCGGCACCACTAGGCAGCACTATAATTCCAGATCTTGCGCTTCCTGAAGCATTCAACTTACCATTTAACCACAGGCAGGAGCATTAAATCTATCAATCACCTATGACATGGTACCACAGCCTCGATTCTCGAATGCCACGAAAATATCAATCAAATTTTGGATTTTGTATCCTTACCATTTCCAAACATCTTCCTAAGACTCTTCTCTTGATATGGCCGTGGCTGTGCTTGAGGCTTTTAACTCCATATCAAGATCAGGATTAGCCTACAATGTTCAGAGGGGCGCATTAAGCAAAAATACTTAGACATTTGTAGATAAGCATGTTTAGCAAGCTTAATATAAGCATTATACATTATGATGTAGATAAATACAGCCGCAGACATATACCAGAACCCCAATTCAGCAATACGCAACACTCATCTATATTGTTGTGAGAGGTAAACATCAACAATCATCTTATATCATCCTAGGACCAACATTAGGTAATGCCCAGGTAAAACAATAACACATAGCACTAAGTATTCTCTGCTGCTCTAGAGAAATGGCAGAAACTTGATCAAGGGATTATAAAAGAAGATAAGGCTTCATCAAAATAATCTATGTTGCTTGGATTTTTCAAAAATATCAGCGAGTGTTGGATTCTCCAAAAGTGGGTAAGGTAGGAGAAAAAAGCCCTTTAACTCCATAAACCCATGTGTTTGGTTGACCAATCCCATCAAACAACAACAAAAATCAAGAAAACCAGAAACGCCCATGTCCGAAAGAACCCCAATGGTCACCACCCAACCATCAAAATCATAACAAAATTCAAGTTCAAACTCATTATCTAAAGGGTTAACATAAGAAAAAATAGAGAAAGATAAGGGAAAAAAAAAAAGAAACAAGAACCCCATAACGTAATATTACTTCAATTCCACCATGAAAACACAATCAAGAAGAGATTTATTAGTGCAACCTCACTGTGAAAAATTGAATATTTTGAAAAGGGTTTGAACCAAAAGTAAGAAACAAGAGGCCCAATTCAGATTTACCTCTGCAAAATTGGTTGGTCCAGCCGGCATCGACGATCGATGTACTGGTCGCGTATGGCTGCTTTAGAGAGGATTGAAAGATGAGCAATTATAATCTATTACCTTAATTTAATTTTCAGAATGTTAATTAAAAGCTAAGTTGAAGAGAATTGGCCCCTATTAATTAGTTTTTCCCGCTCAAACATCGTAATTAGAATTTGGGACCAGTTAAAAAAATTATTAGGGACTGGATTTTATCCCTTCGCAATATAATATTAAGGACCAGAATTTAATATTGTCTTAATAAGTATACTTTTTGCGACTAATTTATTGACTCGTCCCTAAATGTTGGTCTTAAATAGACCTTTTTATTGTAGTGATAGGAGAGAGTTTAAAGGTTGTGTATTAGGATAAAAGATAAGTTGATAGTTGAGCATTCTTTGGCTTCTATGTGATATAGGCTCAATGGTTATTCTTGAAAGTCATCCTTTTTAGGATTATTTTTATTTTTTGATAACTATGGTGTCTGAGACAATATTATTAGCGTCGTACTTGTAGTTCTTTTGCTTTTGCTTTGATTTAAGCTTTCATTAATGTTCCGAGACAATATTATTAGCGTCGTACTTGATGTTTTCATTCTTATTAAATGCTGGAAATTTCATGGCCAATCTTTACTATATTCTTAAAATTTGAATTAAGCGCCCACAAAAATGTACATTTTATCTTTCATATAAAATTATTCATTCAATCTTTTATTTTAAACATATTAATATCATTTTTTAGTATTATATTCTACATGACTAGATATACACGTGCAACGCACGTGGGTTTAAACTAGTTATATTAAAAGCGTTGCAGGGTCCATTATGGTGGCAGCGCTCCCAACAGGATTTTCTCCATACCCAGAATCGAACCTTTGACCTGTGATTAAGGATGGAACAGCGTCATCCACTACACCACAACGCATTCATTTTCCATGCACTTCAACAAGTGGTACTATGCAACTATGTTTCAACAACTTTTAGTTAGAAGTGGCTCCATATGCAATTACGTTTCAACCACTTCTTGCAATATGGCTTTGTAAGGATACTTGTAACAACCTACAACAACAAACTGAGTATATTCCCACAAAATGGAGTTTGGAGAGAGTAAGATGTACGCAATCCATATCGCACCATGTGACGTTTTGGAATGAGATTTCGGGACGTTACAATAAATATAATTATCATACAAAATAAATTGTAACAAATATCCTTTTCAGTACAAAAAAGATATTTTGAGGCAATAGCTTAATTACCCCTTAATACTGTTTTAGAGGCAATATTATTACAGACGATTGCAGTTTAGCACTCTTTATAAATGTCCTAAAGTCTATAGCGACATTAGATCCAATGTCAATTAATTAATGTCAGTAAAAGTTTTAGCACTCTTTGTTAAAATGGATATTTATTGTTGCTAATAACTTTCATTAGATGTATTTATCGCACCTTTCCCTTATGCGAAATCAATCCTTATTTTGCACTTCCTCTCACCACCCTAAAATTTATATAAATAATGAATTCTTCATAGCGCTCCGGCAGGCGTATAAGGACCATCGATGAAGTGCCTCAACACTCTGCAACCATTACTTTGATTCCTTTTATGCAATTATGGACTCCACGGAACTTTATTAATTTAAAGTAATGCAACTTCTTGTTTTATTGCCAATAAAAGGGCAGCCCGGTGCACTAAGCTCCTGCTATGCATCGGATCTAGGAAAGGGTTGGACCATAATGATCTATTGTACATAGCCATACCCTGCATTTTTTGCTAGAGGTTGTTTCCACAGCTCGAACTAATGACTTTCTGCTCACATCACAACGACTTCACCAGTTACACCAGTGAGTTAGGTTTAATTCCTCAATTCTATCAGCTTTAGACATTAGTGTTTGGAGCAACCAAATAACAAGATTTGACTATTATTGTCACTACTCTTCACCACACAATTCTACAAATTATGAAAGCAAGACTATTTCCAAAGAATTAAGCACACAAAAAACTAAAGCAAGACTTGGTTGACTTGCCAAGTCTTTGCTGAATAGAGGGATTTTTTGCCAGCATATTTATAATTCTGATTGAGATGTAAAAGACTTGGTTGATTTGGTGGTATTAGTATTAATATGACCAAAAGGGAGACCTCATTTCTATTTAAAGTCTCAAAACCACATGTTATAGAATATACCTACTAATTTTAGTAATAATGGAGAAAGCCTTCACATTTTTTCTCTCAACACTCTTCTTGCTTATGGCTAGTTCAGTCATGACCCAAACCAACATTACTACAGATCAATTAGCTCTTCTATCTTTAAAATCCCAAATCATTTCCGACCCCTTTCGCTTCTTGGATAAAAGTTGGTCTCCTGTTAGGTCCGTTTGCCAGTGGATTGGGGTCACTTGTGGTTCTCGTCGCCAGCGAGTGAAGTCCTTGAATCTTTCTAACATGGCTCTTACAGGCAAGATTCCCCGTGAATTTGGAAACCTCTCATTTCTTGTTTCTCTTGACTTGCGAAGCAATAATTTCCATGGACATTTGCCTCAAGAAATGGCACACTTGCATCGGCTTAAGTTTCTTGATTTAAGTTTCAACAACTTCATAGGGGAGGTTCCCTCTTGGTTTGGGTTTTTACACCAGCTTCAATTGCTAAATTTTGGGAATAATAGTTTCATTGGTTCCATCCTTCTTCATTTTCTAATATGTCCACACTTGATTTTACAGGTATGTTCCTGTTGTATTAATTATTTTACGACTGTTATATCTTATAACTCACTTCAAGGAAATATTCCAGAAGAAATTGGCAATCTTTACAACCTTAACCGGTTGTCCATACAATATAATCAACTTACGGGTTCTATACCATTCACAATTTTTAATATTTCTAGGATCGAAATCGTTTCATTTACTGGCAATAGCTTATCAGGATATCTTCCCAACGGTTTATGCAATGGTCTCCCAATACTCAAAGGGCTTTATTTATCGAGAAACAAGCTTCATGGTCATATTTCTACAAGCTTATCAGATTGTTCACAACTTCAAGAATTGTTTTTATCGGAAAATGATTTCATAGGTATGTTTTTATCTTATGAATGCATCTAATTGTTTTCTATTTTATTTTTTTTCTCTTTTTTCTTTTAATACTTTCGTATGACCAACAATATAAAAGTTAAAATCTTTAGTGGATTCTACGATGGGAAATTGACAACTTAAACAAGATGCAACTCTTATATCTTTGCAAAAATAGATTGAACCAACTATTTAAACTCACTAGTAATCCAATATATGTGTTAATTTCCAGGTGAAATACCCAAAGAGATAAGCAATCTCATTGAGTTGGAGGTACTTAATATTGAGATTAATAGATTCAGTGTTCCACTTCCAATGGAGATCTTCAACATATCAGGGCTGAGAATAATTGGTATTTCATTCAACAATCTATCAGGAATCCTCCCACCAAACATGGGTTCTATCTTACCCAACATTGAAAGTATTTATCTGATTAACTTAACCAATCTTGTTGGAACTATTCCTCATTCTCTCTCCAATTGTTCAAAACTTAAAATTGTTGAGCTTTCACACAACAAACTCACTGGCTTGATTCCCAACTCACTTGGAGATTTGACTCATCTACAATACCTAAACTTGGGGGACAACAATTTAACCAGTGATTCATCATTAAGCTTCCTGACTTCCTTAACCAATTGCAGAAATTTAAAACTTCTTTCTCTATCTTACAACATTCTAAATGGCATGCTTCCAGCCGCCATGGGGAATCTTTCCACCTCTCTCAGAAAATTTTACTTCAAAAATTGCACAATCAAAGGGTGAATTCCAAATGAAGTTGGGAACTTAAGCAGCTTATTAGACCTTGATCTTTCGGGAAATAACTTGGTCGGATCGATTCCAACATCAATTGGCATTTCCCTTTTTTTTTTACATCCTAGAAAGTATATTGCATCTTGAAATTAATTTTTTGACTGTAGAGTTCGGACTGGATGGTTTGGTGTCTACAAAGTGTGATGTCTATAGTTACGGGATAATGTTGCTGGAAACGTTTACTAGGAGAAAGCCTAATGAGTTTGAGGGAAATCTTAGCTTGAAACAATGGGTGAGTTATTCTCTTCCAGACGCAGTAATGGACGTCGCAGATGCCAACTTGCTAACGTCAACTGGTAATCGCTTCAAGAAGGAGCTAGATGTTGAGGCATCAATCATTAAAGTTGGATCAGATTGTTGTAATGAATCTCCGGCGAGAAGGACCAACATGAAAGATGTTGTAGGGATGCTACAGAAGATCAAGAATCTACTTCTACCATGTTGAGCATGTTGTTGGAATCTGTTGTTCCAAATAATTTGTTTGCTCCAAATGTGTGATTAGTTTTGGATTCCTACAATATTGCTTCTTTCTTTTTTGTTTTAGCACTTTATTTGTGCATGATTCTCTTTTCAGAAATTCTAGCTGGTTGAATAAATCTCAGTATTGCCTTTTAACAAAAACTAAATTGATCACCAAAATCTTGAAATAGAATGATTTATTTTTGTAAGTGTTAAAGGGATATTAACATGTTGGAGCGTGACATATCCCAAGTTCTTCTTCCTCTCCCCTTATGTTTGTCCCTCAGTGTCCAAATTACCAATAAAATGTCTTCGACACACGATTTACAGGGAGACTGCTCATCTGGACTTGACATCGTGCACCCTTTTGACAGAACTTCACACAAGAAGATTCATACCAGTGAAAATCTTGCTGACAAAGGCGGTGCCAAAAGACAAATTTGAATTATGCAAAGAACTTGTCGGCATAATCTCTGTCTGAGAAGACAGAGACATCTCCTTCAGGTGCGTGGGACTGGAGGGGGAGATTTGTGGAGATCCAGCCCCATTATTCATTATGCAGCCTTTGTCAATTGGCCTTTGGCAAATTTGCCTTTCTTGGTTAGGAAAGTCACGAAAAGTATGCTCTTTTGTTGATGTTTTGAGGCAGATTTTTGCCTATAAATAGAGATCTTCAGATCACTAGTTATACACACCAACAAAGAGAGAAAAAAATAGAGTGAGACATCACAGAGAGTTTAGTCTGTGAGGAAAAATAGAGTGTGAGCGATATTGTAGTGAGGTGGAAAAATTAAAAGAGAGATTTCTTTTGAGTGCGTAGTAGTCAATTTGAGTATTGTACTTGTGACTACGGTGTAAAATTCCTTACTACAGAGATATTAGTTGCTCCTCTTGGCCCATGATTTTTCCCTCATTGGATTTCCATGTCATTACCGCTCTTATTATTCTTGTTGATTAACCGTATTATTGTTGTCATATTTATTGCTCTTTATTACCACAATATTATTATCGTGGAGGGATTTATTCTCAAACAGCTAATTCCACAGTTTCACTGACAATACACAGGATGCTATCTTAGGCATCCCTTTGCACGTCTCCATTAACTATTTAGGAAGCATCTGTCCCCCGATAAACAACCCAAGAAATTTGCAATGATTTGCTTCCATTTTGGAGAAAGTTGTAGACTTCTACCACCAAATCCAATTTTAATCACGGTTAACTAAGAAGTTATTAAATTTGAATTTTTCATTTTTAATTAAGATATATTATTAGAAGGGCAGTTTTTTTTTTCCTGATATGTGGGACTCTATGGATATGCCACAATTTTAAAATTTATTTAAATAATAATTTTTGACAATTTAAATAACTAATAATACTTAATAACTAACCTACCTAATTTAAATTGATAAAGTATTTATTGTGTTGTAATACTTTGTCAAACACATAAAGTTCACATGTACTTAGATCCCCTTATGAGATGGCATAGTAAATTGTTTCACTTATAAACCTAAATTGAGCAAGTTGTGCCCAATGCAAGTATTTCACTCAAAAATATACAAGGTTTAATTAGAATACATAAGTTAGCAGAAATTAAATCATTTCATCTTCTGTGGCATCGATGCATCTTATGTCTCTTTGGCTTCAAAGACCTTCTTAAATACTCTTTTCTTTGATCCCTTATTGATTTTTTTCTCCTCTCATTTTTGTTGTTATATGATAAACTCCCTTCACTTTCTTCTTCTTCAATTTCTCTTATTTGATGTCCTCTTTTTCTTGTCCTTTTTGGCTTGACGCATAAAGAAGTGCAACAATCTAAGACTGAAAAGCATATGTAATACGCCACATTTCGGGCTAGAATAAAAACCGTCGTTTCTATGCGTAGATGATCCAAAACCCTTAAATCCTATGCAAATTTGGTATGTTAATCAATTATGTAGTGTGGGAACCTATTTAAGCATGAATTGAGATCATAGAGGTCCCCTAACTCAAGGTCAAGTTGAAAGTTTTCCTATCGTTCGAGTTTTAGTGAGCGTCAAAACTTGGGTCGACTTCAATCGACCATAACTCCTTGTATATGAAAAACTGGGTGTCCTATTATATATAAAATGAAAGATCTTCGAATTAGTTTTCCAACGATACCAATTTCTCCAAAATTCGATACCTGAGCGAAAATTTACATCCATTTTCGTGAGAGGCAGTAGGCTAGGATGATAAGCGAAGCGGCGCCCTGCCTATTCCTGCCAGTGTAATTTCCTGCAGTCAAGCTCCGCGTCCAAGAGGGGTATTTGGGTCATTGTAGAGACCTAATTTTGTCCATTCCAACGTTGATTTTATCCGTTTTTAACTCACCTTACCGCATATCCTCATCCATGTGATCATACCCCATAAAAATACAAAAATAACAAACTCCTTAACAAATTAATAACCTTATCTTAACCAACCTACCCCACCTCAGCCCCCCTCCCCTTCATGTTTTTTTCCTTTGTTTTCCCATAACAGAACAAAAAAAGGGACCCATGTGGATATAGAACTTAGCAACATTTTCATCTTGAATTCCATCTAACAATTGAATACACAGCAACAATTCCAGGGGCCCACATACCATCACACAAAAAGACACCTCACGCCATATTTTCTTTTCCATTGCGGGGGTCCACACCATAAACATCATCTTCACATAAAAGGGGGTTCATAGGAAACACAGGGGAGGGATCAGCATTTTTATCCATTGAAAGATAGCTTTCCACCCACTTAGAGCTCCCATTGAGAAATACATAGTAACAGATTCAATTATTTTTCATTTTTTACTCTCAATCCACGCACAAATATCATGCCATAGATAGCTTCACCTCACCATTTTTAGCAAAGCAACATCCAACTCACACACAGTAGAAGTTCCAGAGAGATGAAGAACGGGTAGAGGGTAGAGAAACGAGTGAGAGAGATTGGATTTGACAGAGAGATCGACGGGGTTGAGGAGAATCAGAGAGATCGAGACGAGCATAGAGAGCTAAAAAAGAAGAGAAAATAGGATAGGAATGGATTTTTTGGCGAATTTTCGCCGGAATCGTAACTCCATCACTGTCCGGCAGCAAACCCACTGTCGTTTCCGACCAAACCAACTCCACCAGCTAGTACCAGCGAACCTATTTCCCCACCCTGCATCTAGCTTTCTATTAAACTCATCTCTGTTGAGTCAGTTCCGGCGAAACCCGCCGAAAAATCTATAAAATTCGGCGACCAGATCTCGGAGCAGGCGCGGGTTTCGCTTCTCTCGCTTAAATATTGATTCGTGTTGGTGAAAAACAGAGAAAAAGGGTATATCAAACTCGGGTTTGTTGATTGAGGTTCGAATTGAATTTTTTCGAGCGCGGTGTTACCTCCTGTATATTGAAATCGATACTTGAGGTCCAGTTCTATCTCTTCTTATTTATTTTATCATCCGTGTTTGATTTGTGTGAGACGTGATTGAATATTAGGTGATATTGATTTGTTTTGCTTAATTTCATTGAGGAAATGGTTGTGGATTGTTGAAATAGTAATCTTGAATTGTGGAATTGGGAAAATTTGATGTTAAAAGAGAATGTCGGGGATTGGAATCGAAGACTATGAAGTAATTTGAATCGATTGTTTGACTTGAAATGAACGTTAATTGAACTTGGTAGGCAAACATAGGTTGGGTAGGCAAATGTTTAGAATTGGTGGCTTTGGTTGAATGTTGAAAATTCCGTGGAATATTTGAAATTTTATTGAATAATGTGATTTTCTTGCACTAAAAAATGTATTTATTTGGCCGGGGAATGCCTCGAGGGATTTGTATTGATTTATTCGGGGAATGCCCCGAAGTATCTTGTACTTGGAGATGTTAATGGTGAAGGCTCGAGGCATCGGTTGAAGCAGCGGAGCGTAGAATAGGATTAGTCTAGGTTAGAACAGATTTATGTTTTCGCATTTTTATTTTAGACTGTATAATTGGACTGGACACTATATTTTAGATTTGGGTTTATTTGTTTTGGTTGGTTGTTTTATGTGCTTTTGTGTGGTTTATGAATTCGTAGTGCCAAAATAGTCAATACACTCCATCAAGCGACCGTGGTCGAACTACGGGATCGAGGGGTGCCTAACACCTTTCCCTTGGTCAGCAGAATTCCTTAGTCGGAATCTCTGTTCGCAAACCAATTTTAAAGAGTCAAATCGTTTCGAAAAGGATCTTCCAAAGGTGACTTGGCACACCAGAATTGCTAAGTGGCGACTCTGAGTTTTGAATATAAAAGTCCTTTTCGAAACAAATCTTCATTTTGTCACTTAATAATTAAAACCCTTTCGAAACTTAAAACAACTCTTTTTGGTTAAAAAAAGGGGTGTGATAGCTCTGGCGACTCTGCTGGGGAATTTTTCAGAATTCGAGCTTATTTAGGAGTTGTATCGGCTTAGTTTGGCACTATAGGTGTATAGACATTTTGTTTGTGTTGTTTTGTGTTTTTGTTTTATCATTGTTGAGTGTCTACGTGCTCTTTGTTTATAATTTTCACTTTATGTGTTACTGCTTTATATCTGGCATTATGTCCATAGCCCGAGTCATTCTTTCTACAACAAGTCCGTAGTACACGTGTGTACACAACTTATAGTTGAGTCATCCTTATTTTAAGAGGGGGGGTCATTGGGTTGTATGGAGTAGGTGAAAAGCTGTCGCAGCCACTATCGATCATACGCTCCCCCGAACAGCCTTGTTAGTGAACCTCAACGTAGGTCAGCCTTCAGGTCATGTTTATGTGCATCATATTGAGACCTAGTGGGGCTCACTTGGGCCTTTGTAGGAGACTCACCTCTAAAGCATCTCTACGTGCTAAATGTTACATCTTTGAGGGTAATGGGGTCATTTGACAGACTGTTTTGGGAAAAAGTATGTTCTAGAATTGAAGGAAGTGTATAGATAAGGAAAGGTTTAAAAAAAAAGGGAGAAAAAGAGAAAAGAAAAAAAAAAAGTGTTTCGTAATTTTTTTTTTGAGTTTTTTATGGTTTTTATTCTCCACAATCCAAAAATTCAAAAAGATTTACCTTTTGCACTCATTTATCAAAGACAAAAACATCAAAAAGATTTTTCCTTTCTCTTATTTAGTATACATTCACAATTTGAAGACTTTAAAAATATTTTTCATTCATAGGAGTTTTTATAAAAGAAAAATGAAAAAAAAATTATAGGAGTTTTGTACATTTCACGAAAATACCAAAAAGATTTTTTTTCATAGTTGTTGGTGTCATTTTTATGTGAAGTGTTAAATTGAAAATTCAAAAAATTGTATGGACGTTTTGCATCTTCTGTTTGTGCTCGTGTCTCTCAAGTCAGGGTGTTATTTATTTAATCCTTATTTGTCCAATCTGGACGAACTCCGCACCCCTGATTTTCCTCTATCGGGAGTGAGATACGTAGACAGCCTATTGTGGGTTCGGGAATCTTATTTCAAAAGTACAAAAAAATAATTTCACTCATCATTTAGAGTAGGTGTTTCATGTACATATTTAAAAGAAAACTACAAAAAGATTTTTCTTTAATAGTTTCAGTTTAATTTTCCTATGAAATTCAAAATTGAAAACCCCAAAAGATAATTTTTTTGGTAATCATAGGTTTCATTTTGTAGAGGGAGTTTAAACTTGAAAAATGCAAAAAGATTTTAGTCAATTCTTTTGACAAATTGTTATTTTCTTTTTTCTTAAAGTTTCAAGGAAAAGAAAAAAAGAAAGGAAAAGAATTAATTGGCCATTTTGGCAAGACTTCACGAACTACGCACACCTGATTCTCCCCTTTCGGGAGTGAGATACGTAGGCACCCTTTTTGGGTTTGGTGAATTTAAAAAAAAAAAGGAAAAAGAGTTTTGAAAAAGTGTTGAACTCTAACACATTTGCTGTTTTTTGGTGAGTGAGTTTAAGGTGGTTGATTTGTGGCATTCTGGCTGGTCCTCCACATCACACCAAATCCAAAGGGTTAGTTGTGTCCAACAAAGATATAGAGAGTGACATCATGGATCAAAACAAAGAATCAGGAAAATGAGAGTTTAAAGCAAAAGATTAAGAGGCTAAGACAACAAATGACAGAAATGCATCGAGTTTGGGCCAGTGGGTTGCCTCCTCATTCATTTCCCTTTATTTATCCTACAAATAGCTCGAGTTTTCCACGAAAATCGCAAAGTTGGTGTCCTACTGTTGTTGATGCACCACAACATGACTCAAAATTCATTCCAAGCCAAAATCATCCACCACTTTTCCTCTAGCTCCTCAGTATAAGCCTGCTATATTTACAACACCACTTATCATCTGTGATCTTGTTGCTCACCCCTATTGAGGCTTCTACATTGGCCAACCGCCCAACAGTTGTGCTTCCTCATGCTGCTAATGGACCCTTGTTCAATACTCTTGGTGATCATCGCTATACTTCTGATCCTACTTTTATGCTAACTGGATCACAAAAATTTCTTAAGAAGAAACCTAGTGTGCCAGAAAAGCCAAAGGAAATGGTTGGAAAAATAAAGAGTACAGGAAATGCTGTGAAAAGTTTCCTAAGACTTGCAAGTAAAGAAGATGTTTCATACAAAAACTGGGGCATGTCTTCAAGTGTTAACCCTCCTCTACCCCACCTACCTACCCCCACCTCAGCCCCCCTTCTTGGATTCCATCTAACAATTGAATACACAACAACAATTCTAGGGGCCCACATACCATCACACAAAAAGACTCCTCACGCCATATTTTCTTTTCCATTGCGGAGGTCCACACCATAAACATCATCTTTACATTAAAGAGGGGTTCATAGGAAACACAGGGGAGGGCTCAACATTTTTTTCCATTGAAAGATAGCTTTCCACCCACTTAGAGCTCCCATTGAGAAATATACAGTAACAGATTCAATTATTTTTCATTTTTTACTCTCAATCCACGCACAAATATCATGTCATAGATAGCTTCACCTCACCATTTTTCACAAAGCAACATCCAACTCACACACAGTAGAAGTTCGAGAGAGATGAAGAACGGGTAGAGGGTAGAGAAACGAGTGAGAGAGATTGGGTTTGATAGAGAGATCGATGGGGTTGAGGAGAATCAGAGAGATTGAGAGAGAATAGTGAGAGGAAGAGATCGAGACGAGCATAAAGAGTTGAAAAGGAAGAGAAAATAGGATAGGAACAGATTTTTCGACGAATTTTCACCAGAATCGTAACTCCATCACTGTCCGGCAGCAAACCCAGTGTCATTTCCGACCAAATCGACTCCATTAGCTAGTACCAACGAACCTGTTTCCCCACCCCGCATCTAGTTTTCTATTAAACTCGTCCCTATTGAGTTAGTTCCGGCGAAACCCGCTGAAAAATTTATAAAATTCGGTGACCAGATCTCGGAGCAAACGCGGGTTTCGCTTTTCTCGCTCAAATATTGACTCATGTTGGTGAAAAACAGAGAAAAAAGGTATATCGAGCTGGGGTTTATTGATTGAGGTTCGAATTGAGTTTTTTTAGCGCGGTGTTACCTCCTATATATTGAAATCGACACTTGAGGTCCAATTCTATCTCTTTTTATTTATTTTATCATTCGTGTTTGATTTGTGTGAAACGTGATTGAATATTGGGTGATATTGATTTGTTTTGCTTAATTTCATTGAGGAAGTAGTTGTGGATTGTTGAAATAGTAATCTTGAATTGTGGAATTGGGAAAAATTGATGTTAAAAAAAGAGAATGTGGGGGATTGGAATCGAAGACTATTGAAGTAATTTGAATCGATTGTTTGACTTGAAATGAACGTTAATTGAACTTGGTAGTATCATTATACATCGATTGATTTAGGCAAACATAGGTTAGGTAGGCAAATGTTTAGAATTTGTGGCTTTGGTTGAATGTTGAAAATTCCGTGGAATGTTTGAAATTTTGTTGAATAGTGTGATTTTCTCTCACTAAAAAATGTATTCATTTGGTCGGGGAATGCCTCGAGGGATTTGTATTGATTTATCCGGGAAATGGCCCGAAGTATCTTGTACTTGGAAGATGTTCGTGGTGAAGGCCCGAGGCGAGCGTAGTATAGGATTAGTCTAGGTTAGAATAGGATTTATGTTTTCGCATTTTTATTTTGGACTGTATAATTGGACTGGACACTATATTTTGGATTTGGGTTTGGTTGTTTTGGCTGGTTGTTTTATGTGCTTTTGTGTGGTTTATGCATTCATAGTGCCAAAATAGTCAATACACTCCATCAAGCGACCGTGGTCGAACCACTGGATCAAGAGGTGCCTAACACCTTCCCCTTGGTCAACAGAATTCCTTAGTTGGAAGCTCTGTTCGCAAACCAGTTTTAAAGAGTCAATCATTTCGAAAAGGATCTTTCAAAGGTGACTTGGCACACCGGATTTTGCCAAGTGGCGACTCTAAGTTTTGAATATAAAAGTCCTTTTCGAAACAAATCTTCATTTTGTCACTTAATAATTAAAACCCTTTCGAAACTTAAAACAAATCTTTTTGGTTAAAAAAAAGGGGTGTGACAGTCATTTCCCACCCTTAAATAGCCCTAATAACACGAGATTCAGCCTCTAATAACCAAATTATACCCTCATTCTCTCAAATTCTCTCAAGAACACTTCTTAGGGTTTCAACCCAAAGATCAAAATATCTTAAGTTTCACCATGGGTTTTCAATAATTCTTCAAGATTCGGAATCCCCGTTGCATGGGCTACAAGATTCAACCACCAATCGTACGTATAGCATCCCAAAGGCTAGAGTTCATTCAAAAGCTTCTAATTTAAGATATGTGGGGTTTATCCTAAAAACTACATGGGCTTGTAAACTCTAGAACATGATTTAAAGATTAGCAAGCATGAATTTTAAAGGGGTTTTAGAACTTATGCTTTAAATTCCGCATTATGGATGTTTTGATAATGATATTGTTTTGGCCTTTAGGCCTTCCCCTTAAACTGATTTGCACCTATATGTATATGTATGATATTGAAGATTTGATTGAGAGCACTGCTATTGAAATCCCTCTCTTTGATGATTTAGAGTTTATGAACTTGTTAAGAATGATTTGAGATGCACGCGCAATGTTTTGAAAGTGATCTTTTCAATATTCAAGAATTTAATACGATTTTGATGATGATGATGAGAGGGAGCCATTTTAATATGATTTCGTTTTTGCGTTAAAGAGAAAGAATTTGCACATGATTGTTGTTTTTGGCATGACCATCTTGTATATTTGAAATGTTGAAAGAAGAGAGTTTCTTGCATATGATTACATGAATTAAAAGAATGAGTTCTTTGAAATGATTTGCTGATATGGTGGTCCTAAACATATGTTTTGAGAACAGAGATTTTTATATGCTAAAATGGCTTAGAGATGTGACTTGCAAATCAGTGGTATGACGATACCACAAGTATGTATGCCATAACAGAGTATGTTTTCAGAGTATGATTTCAGATGTTGTTCTCAAAGAATCCATGTTTTGAAAGAGTTAAAAATGGGCTTAAAAAGAGTTAGGTGGTTGCCCGAAGAAGGCTTGAGTCCAAGTAACTCGTAGTCAGAAACTGTGTTTTGCCGATACGGGTACATTATTTCCCCACGAGGGATTTTTACGCTGGCCTAGTGCCCTGTTGCGTACAGAGCAGAGATTCCGACCCTTGCGACAAACTTGGGTTGGGGGCTTGGCTGCCGAGGTAATGGCAGATCCCATATAGCCCGTGGGATAACAGAGTTGTAGGCTATACCACCTAGCACAGAAGTAATACAAAGAGTGTCACAGAATTCAAATGTTTTCACAGTCTTTTAAAATGCCCATGTGATTTCTTACTATATGATATGCTTATGAACTGTTTTAGATTGCTCTAATATATGTTGAATATAAATTATTATTTTGGATTTGCTCTGCGTACCAGTACATTTGTATTGACCCCCCTTCCTCCCAGGGTCTAAAGCTCGGATCAGAGGTCCTGCTACGCCGTAGAGCTTTTCAGACAGTTGTCATTTTCAGATGTAGTAGAGATTTCGCAGATTGGTTCAGATGTTGTGTAATTGCTATTGGATTTCATTTTTCACAGTTAAATTGAACTCAGAGTATGACCATGTTACGTAATGACTTACAATTCCGCATCTTCTATTATAATTTATGAATATTGTGCATGATTACCAGACAGAGAAGGGCGTCCGGGCCTTCATGGTTCGAGATGCTCGTCACGGCCAGGGCCCCGATTCGGGTCGTGACATGTATAGAAACATGCCCATGTACTTCTCCAAAGCATGTGACAAATGCACCCACATATGCCGACCTTGTATTGTAAATACAAGAACAAGAGAACTGCCCATTCACAAAATTAGGACATATCATAAGTACTATAAATGCAATAATGGTATTTCTTTCGCTACGAATGACCATGTGCTATTGGCTATTGCATATCCGTTTCGTTACATACATGATGGCAATTGACTCTACATGAAATTTAAAGAAAGAAGGAGAAAGTTTTGTGATATTCCAAAGGTATTGTTGGAACTTGCATTACTAGAGAAAAATTATCAGATTTTTCGACTGATGTTTCAGCCATAAATCAAGTGAAAATATGGGATTTCTAATGAAAAGGCCGTCAGAAACAGTTGCAATGAGTGCACTTAGCTTCCAATGAAGGAAATTCTGACTTAATTTCTTGTATAGTTGTGATATAAAAGATGCATAATATTTAAGTAGTTATAAGAGCGTCTCATTAAGAGTAAAACAATTACAAACCTAGAACTATGACATTCTTCCAAGAACAGAATAAAAGGTAAAAGAGTTCACAGCAATTTGTGGCACATTATCTATAATATTAGAGAACCTATTTACATTTAAAACATTAATTAATGTTGTAACATAGAATTAAACTCACCAAAGTAGAACATAATTGAGACAATAGCCAGTTTCAGCAAATGAGAAAGGCAAAAGTTCTCTATGTAAGTAACACGATAAATCCCATGTTAGGCCACATACTGTGCTGAAAAAACAAAAACAGTAGTATTATAAAGTAGTGCGACAACAAGCTATGCTCCAGAACGGGATAATTAACTCTTGGTCTTGGAAGCTAATAACATCATCATCAACAACAACGACAATAACATACCCAGTGTAGTCCCACAAGTGGGGTTTGGAGAGTGCAGGATGTACGTAGACCTTACCCTACCTTTGTCGGGTAGAGAGGTTATTAACGATAGACCCTTGGCTCAAAAGAAGTGAAGCTTGGAAGCTAAATTAGAGTACAAAAGTAACACCAAGGTTATCTGCTTCAGCTGGATTGCCTTAAATGAAGCATGTCTTATGGAAGATAACCTTATCACAAGGGTCTTTCAGATAGCTAGCAACTGTTAAATGTGCAAAAATAGCCTTGAATCACCTAATCACCTATTCTTGATATACTGTTAAGGAGCTAAATGTCTTTTGCTTTCTCTATACCTTTGCACTACTGCATCTTCTTGACGCCTTCTTTTTTAATAAGCACCTTCACAAAAGATTAAATTTAAAAAAGAAAAAAAAAAGAATTAGAAAAAACTGATACTTATAAATCAGCTAAACTCTTGATTCTCCTGAATGAATTTTTAATTTTAAACAAGAAAAAAATGTTGTTATCATGCAACTTACGCTCCCATTTCATGGTGGATTTTCTTGTCAAAAAATTATTAAACATTTGACTCACTCTAGACAATAATTATTTATGTACTGATAAAAGTTAGAAGACTTAAGCCTTTACTAAGGAGTTCACATCTAATCTATGACGTATAATATTGTAGAAAAATAAACAGGGAGAGGCATTGCAGACACGAGATGTACAAGAAGACAACGATGGCAAGGAGGACGCTAAAGTGTACCATCAGATATTCCTAGCATTCAATAGCAAAAGGTCTTACTTGTTTCCTTCCTTTTCTAATCTGTTAAGTCCGATTAAAGAATCGATGTGTTCTGTTAGATGAGTTTGCACTTCATTGTTTGAAGAGTGCAATTCTTTAAAGCGCAGTACCCCAAGCATGATCTAGTACATCCTCGCTTCGCATCACTCCGTTAAGCGACAAAGTAATGACTTTCAACAGCATTAGATTCATTCAAAAATATCTGAAGGAAGAATAAACCTACCAAGTGTCTATATGTTGTAGCCTAACTTGAAGGGAATCAAGGAGAATGACAATAAAAAATACTAGGTTTTAGCCTGTGTTAATCAGCTTAGTTGAAGAACAACTATGAAATCTTCATGCTTGTCCTCGTCCTAAACAAAGGTCACACATTATGTAACTTTGAAAAAACTTTAGACATCTTAAGCAGATAAGTCTATCGAAAGCAGACAAAACTTGCAATTCTACAATATTCACGTGACACAAGATGGTATAGTCATCCACCAACCATTGCTATGTTTAGAATTTTTGTTTGCCATGATGCGCCATCTAAGATCTCAGGATAACCATAGTAATGCCCCAAGGATGGCCTAAAGGTTGAAGTGTTAGCGACAATCCTCGGATCTATGATCCGAAGCCGAATCCCACTAGAGGCACCACTAGGTGAATTCTTTCTATCTGCCTAACGACTACTAGGAAGAGTTACCCTTACCCAACATGCCAGTAGTAGGTAGCAAATACCAGGTGGATTAGTAGTGGATCAACAAACTGACCTGGTCACCAAATAGGTAAGATGTGGCTAACAGAAGGAAAAGCTGTTAATTTGTCGTTAACCAGCTAAAAACCCAAAAAAGAACCTTTTTGTCTGATGTCAAAGCTAGATACCAAGAAGTAACGGCACCACAACAGCAAACCAACAGAAGATCATAGTGACAATCAGACATCAACAAACCAAATGGGGCCGTTATCATATCACAGTAAGGCCCCAATAGGTGGGCTAAAGATTGAAGTGCTAGAGTGATAATCCTGGGAAGTAAGGTTCAAATCCCACTGGACGCAACCCAGGTAAATTCTTTTTATCCACCTAAAGATTGCTAGGCAGAGAACCCTTACCGTACCTATGCTGGTAGGAACTAGCAAGTACAACAACAGCATGCCCAGTGTTGTCCCACAAAGTGGGGGCCGGGAGGGTGGAGTGTATGCAGACCTTACCCCTACGTCAAAGGTAGAGAGGCTGTTTTCGAGTAGGAGCTAGCAAATACCCGGTGGAAATTAGTAGTGTGTTCACAGACTGGCCGAGACTCTAAATAATAACTGTAAAAGTAAGATGGGCTAAAGAAACTCAAGGGGTGACGGGGTGAAGGGAGACACACGAGCTTACAAGGACTATAGCTTACTTACTGAGAGCACTGGGCTTCTCATCCCAAAGGATGGCTTGCCACGAACCTTGGCGCGGCGAGAATACAAGGACAATACTTCTCTTACGGAGAGGACTGGGCTTCGCATCCCAAAGGATGGCTTGCCACAAACTTAGCTTCTCAACCAGAAGGATGGCTTTCCAAATTTAGTCGAGCAGTAAATTGGATCATGGAAGTAAAACATTTTCCCTACAAACATGGGCTGGCACTAACTGGCCAAAGCTACTCAACTCGGGAAAGGTTTTACACAACTAACCAGCTACATACCCAATTAAGAACCTCTCTTGAAAAATTTCATAAGATAGATACCAAGGACTGTACCAACGGCAGCAAACTACTCTCAATTACCAGCTACATACGAAAAACGAACTTTTTTTCTCTTTTATTTCACAAGCTAGGTAGCAAGAAGCAAGTGTACCAACAATAGCAAACTACTCTCAATAACCATACCCAAAAAGAACCTTTTTTCCTTTTTTATTAGGTCACATGTTCAAGCCGTTTTGTTGTGGAAACAATCTCTTGCAGAAATGCAGAGTAAGGCTGTGAACAATAAGCCCTTGTGGTCGGCCCTTCCGCGGACAACGCAAATAGTGGGAGCTTTAGGCCGGGCTTCCTTTTAATTTCATAAGCTAGATACAACGTGACTGTGCAAACTACTCTCACTAACCAGCTAAGTTGCTCCGACTCTCCAAAAATGTTGCCGCACCCGTGTCGGATCCTTCGAAAATACGCTATATTTGGAGGATCCGACACGCACGCGTTGACTTTTTTGAAGAGTCCGAGCAACATAGCTAACCAACTACATACCCAAAAAAGAACCTTTTTTCAATTTCATAAGCTAGGTAACAAGAAGTAACAGTACCAAAAACAGCAAACAAACAGAAGATCATAGTAATAATCGAACATCAACAAAACCAAAATGGGGTTGATCATCATACCGTGCTTCCCCACCGATCTTTCGGATCGCCTTCAGCTCCATTATCAAGCAACAGCTGCACAACATCACTTGAACCATGACAAGCAGCAACATGAAGTGCAGTCCTCTTATCAATGTCTCTAAAATTAACATCAGTCCCACATTCCAAAATCTCCTTTATCCCTTCTATATCACCCTCGTTCGCCGAATACATCAACCTCACTCGTGGATCAATATCAACACCATCTTCACCATCCTCCCTTTCACCTCCTAACACTTCCCTCTCTGGTGCTAACGACGATTGCTTACCCAGTTTAAATCTCACCGGTGAATTCGGTTCCATTCCAAGAAAATGACTACAAAACTACACTACCCTAACAATTAAATATGCAAAAAGAACACTTAACGGTAGTTTTTGAAACGCTAAAATTGACTAAACAACAACAAAGAAAACAAAACAAATACCAAAAACAATTTCAAGAATCAAAAATAACAAAAGGACATTAGCAAATATTAATTCTTGAATGTAAAATTGACTAAATAACAACAAATAAAACAGCAAAAAGTACCATAACGATTTCAAGAATCAAAAATAGCAAAAGGACATTATCAAAATTAATTCTTGAATGGTAAAATTGACTAAATAACAGCAAATATAACAGCAAAAAGTACCATAACAATTTCAAGAATCAAAAATAGCACAAGGGCATTATCAAAATTAATTCTTGAATGGTAAAATTGACTAAATAACAGCAAATAAAACAACAAAAAGTACCATACCAATTTCAAGACTCAAAAATAGCAAAAGGGCATTATCAAAATCAATTCTTGAATCATAAATCATAAAATTGACTAAAATAGCAAAATGGTATCAGTAAAAATTAGTTCTTTATTCATAAAATTAACATTTGAAACATAAAATTGACTAAATAACAGCAAATAAAATAGCAAAAAGTACTAAAAATAATTTCAAGAATCCAAAATAGCAAAAGGGTATCAGTAAAAATTGGTTCTTTCATCAAATTGGGTAGTAAATAGAGATTCTTTAATCAAATTTAAAGGGTTAATCAAGAAACCCTTTAAATTTGCTAAATTAAGAAGGAAAAAAATAAAATTGGAAAATGATTTTTTTCCTTAAAATAAAAAAAAGGAGAAATAAGGAGCGTTAGAGGCACGCGCTAAGATATGCAAGTGGACGAGACAAGATTCATTGGTAGGAAGCATTTTATTTTTATTTATTTATTTATTTTTAATTATTTTTTCTCTCGGTATTATGGCCCGACTAAATCTGAACTTGTAAAACTCATTTCTGGATGTCACTCCCAACATGATTTTTTACATTTTCGAGATCGACTCCGGAACATCTAGCTAGGTGTGAGACTCGAATTTGAGACTTTAATAAGGAATTTCGATTATCTTGTCACGACTCATTGAACTTGGAACTTCTGGAGAAGCGTGAAACTCGAACATGAAATGTTTGATTAAAGATAAAGAAATTTCAACCATCCACTCATTTAACTCATCGAACTTAGAACTTCTTGTTAAGCGTGAGACTCGAACACAAGATTTTTGATAAAATATGAAGGAATTAAATCATCCTAATTCCTACCACAATTTATCGAACCTGAAACTTCTGGTTAATCATGAGACTCGAACGCATGACATTTTGATTAAAGATGAAGGAATCTCAACCAGCCTACCAGAATCTATTGAACCTGGAACTTCTGGTTAAGCGTGAGACTCGAACACGAAACTTTTGATTAAAGACGAAGAACTCTCAATCATCCTATCATAAAACTCATCGAACTTAGAACTTTTGGTTAAGCGTGGACTCGAACACAAGATTTTTGATAAAAGATGAAGGAATTCAACCATCCTACCACAAATTATCGAACCTAAAACTTCTAGTTAATCGTGAGACTTGAGCGCGTGACTTTTTGATTAAAGATGAAGGAATCTCAACCAGCCTACCATAACTCATCAAACCTAGAACTTTTGGTTAAGCGTAAGACTCGAACACAAGGCTTTTGATTGAAGATGAAGGGATGCCAACCATCCTGCCTTAACTCATCGAACCTGAAACTTCTGGTTAAGCGTGAGACTCGAACTCAAGACTTTTGATTAAAGATGAACGACTCTCAATCATCCTACCATAATTCACCGAACTTGGAACATTGACTTAAGCGTGAAACTCGAACACGAGATTTTTTGATTAAACAAGAAATCTCAATCATACTACCACAACTCATTTTGAATTTCACTAAACAATTTTTTTTTCGCGGAAAAAATCACTACTGCCATGAAGTACGTGCTACCTCCCACCAGCATATATATAACTCTCGTTCACCAAAACGTGAACAGATGAAAAAAAATCACCTAGTGTTTTTGTCTCCATAAAAAATATCAAGAATCAAAGAGAACCTCTAGATTGTTACTCCATAGATCTGGAGACTTTGTTCATGAAACTCTTGGCAAAGTAAAGAGATAAGCATCCAGTATCCCCAAACCAAACTATGGCCAAAGTTGCTATGATACACTCCAACTTCACAAGGTGCTATTACCCCCTGAACTCAATTTTAGCATAGTTTTGTCACCCTTTTGTGCTTACGTGACACCTTTATTACGTAAAATGAAACCCACGTCAAAGATGCCACTTCAGTTAAAAAGATTGACAAAATGTGTCACTTCAGCTAAAAAGGTTGACAAAAATACGCTAAATTTTAATTCAGGAGGGTGATAGAACCCCGTGAAGTTGGAGTGTGTCGTAGCGAATTTGGTGCTCTGAACTGATGTTTTACTCCAGAGTAAATAAAGACCAAAATTTAGCAATTACAATGCCATATAGTTTTATTATTAACTCCTGGAAGTTGTGCAAAAACCCCAAAAGTACACAGAAAATGGAAGTCACAACATCATAATCTTTATGTATACAGCACATATAAAAGACTCAAAAGGTAAAAATAAAGTACACCATGTTTTTCCGGGCACGAGTTTAGACTCGCGGAGAGTTAAAAGTGTCGTTGAAACTAGTTCGGGCTGAGATTGTACTCTTCGATCTTCTCCCACGATTTGAGGCTTTTGTCTTCGGTGTCTGCTTTGTACAATGCAAGGCGAGTTATCTGGAAGCTCATGTTGCCAATGCTCTCGTCGAGGATACAAGCCTTTTCTTGAGCTTTCTTCTTTTCTTCGTCTGTTAAATCGGCATAAAGCAGACTCATATGAGGCATATATGCTGCAATGATCACAAAAACTAACATCAGCGATACAAACCTAGCGCTCGTCAAACAAACTTGGAGAAACTTAGGTAAAAGAAGAAGATTAAAGATCGATATGTAAGAAGCTTGAAGAAATTCACGCGTTAAATTGGTCAAGGACTTGAATGCTAGCAGATCGTAAAACCGTAACATGTTGACAGATCGGTAGGTAAATAGCTTTACGTCTGCTACACATTGTAGGAATTTGCTGCTTTCAGAGTAGCACTCATGCTTTGTCCTAAAGTTTACGCGCACCCTGTATAAACGTAACAACCATATAAACCTAACTATAACATAATAGAACAAATAGTGCTTATAGCAAGACATGAGTCGTTCACCATAGCTGGTCCAGACATTTCAACTTACCGATTTTCCAAATGAACTCGTGTGTACCAACTAGGAACAAATTCCCAAGGTTCAGGTCACATGGGAGCTAAAGAGTCCAAACGGCCTAGGGCAGCCAGGTGCACTAAAGCTCCCACTCAAAAGTTTTTAAAAACCATCTGTTAAAAAGCAATGGTATGGATGGGCTGGTTTTTTAACGGCGATGGCATAAATGAGCCCAACTTTTAACTGATGGCATAAATGAGTCATTTCTTATAGTTCAATGACATATTTGAGCCTTTTCCCAAGTTGTAATATGGAAAAATCATAGAAAAACACGAGTTATTTTCGTTTTGGGCCTGCAAAATTTTGAGGCCCCAAAAAATTTAATATGAATTTTATGATATTAATTTCACTTAAGATAATATTAAATATTGTAAAATAAAAAATGTACAAAATTAATTTTTTTAAAAAAAAGTAGAAGAATTATTTACTTTTTAGTAGAATACTAGTTTAAGTGTAGGAGCTTCGCGTGTGTACCTCATTTTATTTAGTTCAAACATTACACTAAATAGGATATTTATCTAAATAACAAAGATGAATACAATAATTAAATTCAGCATCTTTTGGAGAATTTATTTAATTAAACCTAACTTTTACCAAAACAAATTGTCAAAACAGATCGACATTCATCTATCACCTATAAACTGCAATAAAATAATATGATAATAGAGACATCAAAACTACACAATTAAATCTAATCTTTACACAAAAAATTTCTCAAAGGCGTCTCACATTCATCTACCATTTGTAAACTATAACAAAATAATACGCTAATAGAGATATCAAAATAATACAAATAAATTAACCTTTACACAAAAACATAAAAACAATACGATTAAACATAACCTTTACTTAAAAAAATTTATCAAAGCTAACCGACATTCATGTATCACCTGAATATTCATCTACGACCTATAAACTACAATAACGTGTGACTAGAACTTGCTCAATGTGTTTGGAAAGCGAAATAAAGATGTTGAGTTTGAGAGATGATTTAGGCTATTCATTTATAAACATGTTTTATACCTACATTATCTTCCATGGAGCCCTTAGCCTATTTTTTGTGAGCCTCATATGTAGCTTATTCCTTTTCTATTAATTAGCCATAATTTAATCCAAAACTTCTAAGCACTTTTGTTAGTGAAGCCCCAAAATAATAGCTATTGGTGTGTTGAAAAAGTTTATTGTTTTGATCGGGAGTAATGTAATGAAAAATATTGATCAATGAATCATTTGGTGATAAAAAATACCCCCTACTAAAAATGTGTGAATCAGATTAAAGAGATAAGGTGAAACAAAACAGAGGTGGGAGGATAAAAGTGTTGAAAATGGACTGGTTAGAGAGGAGTTTAATGTTAAGTGTTATATATTAAAGTGCTTAGGGAATATTCTCTAGAATAGTTCCTACCTCTCCCTTAACCTACATTACAACCCTTAATGTACTATATGATCTTAATCTTTGATATTATGATATTAGTGAAGCACTACACTAATGGCAAGATTATGGTTCATCTTGTGTGACGTGTGAAGTATTTGTGAGAGTGAGCGGAAATTGATTCCTACACCGACTCTTGTGATAAATTGCATATTTGTGAGTGGATTAGGATGATGACTTTGATAATTAGTTTGCATGAGTTTGCCAACTTGGTAGATTCAATTTTTGAGGCTAGGAAGTCTTTAGGAGTATTCATGAGTTTTGATATTGTAATATGGTATGCCTAATGTAGAACTTGCTATTCATGTAGTCATTGTAGTTTTCGATTAAGTGTCTTAGTTCAAGTAGTGATGTTAGAGTCTTCCTTGATTGTGCTTAGTGTAAAGAGTTTTTCAAAGACGTACAGGGTTTTAAATTTGGGGTGGTGATCTTAGGCATATTTATACACCTAAGTGTCATTATTTATATATGTTTAGCTTAGTTTTGAGGATAACCTGACATAATTAGTGGAATATAAAGTGAATATTCATATAATTATGTGCTAAGCCTCATGTTTAGGAGTATTATAGTTAAGTTGAATCAATAAAAGAGTTAAAATAGACAACCAAAGGTTTGACAGGATAACTAGTTAAATCGGCCTATATTGTACTTGTTCTTGTGTAGTTGTGATAAATTTGGTGTATTGCATAGTCTAACGCTTGTGATGAGTTGTGGTAAGATTCTATTGGAACTACTTTAGATGATAAATCAAACCATACATAAGACATGATGGGTGAAGAAACAACGAGCAATCTTGATGTTAACATTGGATTTAGAGGTGCACAAATGAAGCTCTTTGTGAAATTCAAGCATTACAACTTGATAATTCATGAACAAGGAAGAAGAGATAAGAAAGTGAAATTGTGAACTTTATTCATCATCAAAATCATGTGTTACAATCTGATATTGTGCCTTATATATAGGCTATGAAAGAGATACAAAAATATCTAATAACCACCTCCTTCTAGAATATTCTATTTGATACCTCATTGCACCTAACTAATCATTTGTCTAACAACCTTCAACACCCTATACAGCTGACTCAAAAATATACTAACTAACTAAATATCTACTCCTATCTGTGCTACACATTAGTGAAAAAGGTAGTCACACATGTGTCTTTAAAATATGCCCCCTCAAGCTGCAGGGTGCAAGATATTTAGCACACCAAGCTTGCCTAGTAAATGATCATGTTGTGCTTGCCTTAGCCCCTTAGTAAGAAGATCAGCCACTTGGTCCTGAGAGTGAACATGTATAGCTTGTATCAGTCCACTTTTGATCTTGTCCCTGATGAAATGGCAGTCAATCTCTTTGTGTTTTGTTCTCTCATGAAACACAGGATTATTGGCCAACTGAATTGCTGAACTGTTGTCACTGAAGACTGATATGGGTAAGGTAATAGGAACCTTGAGTTCATGAAACAAGCTAACCAACCAAGTTATCTCCGCAACTACTGAAGCCATGCTTCTGTACTCAGCTTCAGCAGAACTCCTGGAAATAGTGTGTTGTTTCTTGGACTTCCGAGAAATCAAAGATTCACCAAAATGAACTGCATAACCAATAACTAATCTCCTGGTGTTTGTACAGGCAGCCCAATCTGAGTCATACCAGCAGGTTAGAGTGGCAGAATGTTTAGCCTGTAACCAGATTCCTTGACCAACAGAGCCTTTGAAGTACCTGACTACCCCGATAGAAGCCTCCCAGTGTGATCTCTTGGGATGTTGCATAAACTGGGTGAGAGTGTGGACTGCAAAACTGATATCTGGTCTGGTAATAGTGGCATATAAAAAGAAGCATCAGACAATAAATCATCACTTTGTGCACCTGTGGTTTGATCATATTCAAGTGAAGTCAGCCTCACATTGAACTCTAAGGGAGTGATTGCAGGTTTTGAACCACTAAGACCAGTATCTGAAATTAATTCTAGGACATATTTCCTTTGATTTAATATCACCCCTGAAGTTGATCTGAGAACTTCAATACCCAAGAAGTATTTGAGATTCCCCAAGTCTTTCATCTTGAACTGCTGGTGCAACTTGGCTTTTGTTGCATCAATCAAATTAGCATTACTTCCAGTAAGGAGCAATTCATCAACATATATAAGAACTATCACTGTGTCATTACCTTGATGCAGAAAGAAGAGAGAATAATCATGAGCACTTTGAGTGAATCAAGCTTCAAGCAAAGCATGAGTCAGTTTCAGGTTTAATTGTTTGGAAGCCTGTTTGAGGCCATACAAGGATTTTAGCAACTTACAAACCTTGTGCTCTCCTTGGCTTTTGAAACCTTCTGGCAGCTCTATATACACTTTCTCTTCAAGATCCCCTTGTAAAAATGCATTATAGACATCCATTTGATAGAAAGGCCATCCTTTAGATACTGCTACAACAATCACACTCCTGATAGTAACCATTTTTTACACTGGTGAATATGTCTCATGATAATTAATCCCTTCTTGTTGGCTATATCCCTTGGCTACTAATCTTACTTTGAACCTTTCTACCTCACCATTTGCAAGATATTTAATCTTGTATATCCATTTGGAACCGACAGTGTTCTTCCCTTTGGGTAGGTCAACAATGGTCCATATGTTGTTTGCCTCTAATGCTTGAATTTCTAACTTCATATTATCCACCCATCTTTCATCTTTTATAGCTTGTTTGAAGTGTTGAGGCTCAGTCAGAGTAGAGAACTATGACAAGTAACACTGATATGCTGGTTTCAATTTACTGTAAGATAGGCTGTTGGCTAAGGGGTACTTGCATCTCTGGGATTTTGAAGTATCAACATAATTATGCATCCACACAGGAGGTCTGCTTGTTCTCGTTGGTCTACTTGAAGTGGGTTGAAACACGAAACGGTTATCTTGACATGTTTCTTCATGAGTGATGCCAGGTGAAGTTGCACCAGGTACTGCATCATTAGAGGAATCTTGGCAATCTGCATGAGTATTTGCATCCTCAACATGAATATCCTCTAAAGGGACATCAACACCAACTTCATCATATATGGAGACCAGGAAGTCATTGATGTTTTCATTAGTTTTGGAAGTATCTGCACATTGGGATCCTGCTTGTGATGGATCAAAAGGGAAAGAATCTTCATAAAACACAACATCCCTACTCACTAATAATTCTTTTGAGTTGATGTCCAGTAATAAGTAACCCTTTTAAGATTCTGAATATCATACTAGTACAGCAGGTTTAGCTCTTTCAGAGAACTTGCACACCTAGGAACAACAGTCATATAACATAAACATCCAAACACCCTCAAATGAGATAGCTTGGGATCTGTAGAATAACAACTGATATGGGCTCTTACCACTCAGGACTGAGGTTGGTAACCTATTCATGATATATACTGCAACTTTTACACATAATCCGCAGTACTTGATGGGCAAATGTGATTGAAATTTAAGAGCTCTAGCAATATTTAATATGTGCCTGTGCTTCCTTTCCACCACTCCATTTTGCTGTGGAGTATAAGGACAGCTGGTCTGATCTAAGATTCCCACTGGAACAATGTATAACATTGAGTATTGATAAACTCGGTCCTATTATTAGATCTAATGGTTTTTATCACCACTCCAAACTGTATTTTAATCATGGATATGAATGTCTTAATAGCTACTATGGTCTCAAATTTTAGCTGCAACAGATGAATCCAAGTAGATCTACTATAGTCATCGACCATAGTCAAGAAATAACACTTATTATCAAATGTAGGTGTTTTATAAGGACCCCATGAATCCATGTGTACAAGTTCAAAACATGCAGAACATCTAGTAGTACTTGTGGGAAATAACATTCTTGTTTGTTTAGCTACTGGGCATACAACACATTTATTCAATAGATTTATATCACTATAATTTATCAAAATATCTAAGTCTCTTAAAACCTGAGGAGCTGGGTGCCCAAGTCTTTGGTGCCATAGTTTGCAATTAGGAACAACAATCTCTGTAGTGAACCTGCTGTGTTTTGGTCCTTCCTGAACAACATTATCTTTCTATTCTCCTTTAAGAACATACAGTCCACCCTCTTGTCTACCAATCCCCTTCACCTTGCCATTGTAGAGGTCCTAAAATATGCAGAAATTAGGATAAAAGGACACAAAGCATGATAGTTCCTTGGTTATCTTAGCAATAGACAACAGATTTAGTCTAAAATCTAGAACAAAGAGAACATCTTCGATCACATCATCTGTAAAAATATAAGCTTCTCCAGTGTGAGAAATTGTGACTTCATCTCCTATTGGAAGGTGCAATTTGTCCAAATGCCTTGGAACCAAGCTGCTGGTATCTTTAAACAAGTTTCTATTGGCAGACACATGATGTGTAGCCCCTGAATCTACAATCCAACTATCAAAACAAGTCTTGGATAAGAAGCAAGTAACAATACCTTTCATATTGACTTGTTTCATATCCTTGGTATCCTTATTCAACATGTTTATGATTTGATTGTACTCTTCATCAGTAAATGTATGTGGTTTTGCTAGTGGTACAAAATTGGCACCATAACTGGAACTGGCAGTATCAGCTGGTCCTGCTACCATGCTTGCAGTTTGAGAAAACTTGCTACCAGTGTTAGTATAGTTGTTACCCCTGTTATGCAGTGAGAAATTGTTGCCACCAACATTATATGACCTAAAATTTGGAGGATCATAACCTTGTTTCTTCTTGTTCTTCCAATCATTTGGATATCCTATCAGTTTGTAGCAGTTTTCTTTAGTATGACCTGAAATTTGACAGTAGTCACACCTTCTACTCTTGTAATTTGTGTTTCCCTGTCTATAACCATAACTGCGATTCACTTGCATAGCAAGAGGTTCTGATCTGTCGTGCACAACAAGTGTACATGTTGAGTGTTGTATCTCATCCTCTATGAGCATGGCATAAGTTTGATTGAGAGTTGGAGTTACGCCTTTAAGTAAGATCTGTCTCCTAGATTGATCGTAGGACTCATTCAAACCACTCAAAAATTGTAGAAGTCTCAGTTGACACAGCTGATCTAAGTACTCTTTAGATTTAGGGAAATCATAGATAGGATTTGGAACCAGAACATCATACTCACTCCACAAGGTCTTCAACTTGGTAAAATAAGCTGAGATTGAATCAGTACCTTGAGAATGCATATTGATTTCATAATGCAATTGATATATACGCAAACGATTCACTTTATCATATCTTTCCTTCAAATCATTCCAAACTACGCAAGCATTTCTAGCATATACGATCCCAGATAGTAAGCTTTCACTCACAGTATTCATGATCCATGAGAGGACAATCGCATTACACGTTTTCCACTGATCATGAAATTCTTCTCTGTATGACTCCTTGTTGCAAGATCCAATGACAAAACCATAAGTTGTAGGATCCAATGACAAAACCATACTTTCTCTTCCATAAGAGAGCAATTCGCATGGATCGACTCCAAAGACTATAGTTTTCTGAACCAGTTAATTTGATTGGAATGAGTACAAAGCTTGAACTGTCTGAAGCACCTATGAAGAATGGATCACTTTGATCAATTTTGGGTGCCATGATCGAAGAAATTTAGCTACAAAATCAACCAAACTTGCAGAAAAATTGAAATACTCTTCTGTATTAGCAACCTGGCTTTGATACCATGTGAAATTCAAGCATTATAGCTTGATAATTCATGAACAAGGAAGAAGAGATGAGAGAGTGAAATTGTGAACTTTATTCATCATCAAAATCACATGTTACAATCTGATATTGTGCCTTATATATAGGCTATGAAAGAGATACAAAAATATCTAATAACTACCTCCTTCTAGAATATTCTATTTGACACCTCATTGCACCTAACTAATCATTTGTCTAACAACCTTCAACACTCTATACAACTGACTCAGCAATATACTAACTAGCTAAATATCTACTCCTATACGTGCTACACTTTAGTGAAACAGGTAGTCACACATGTGTCTTTAAAACACTCTTCAAGCCGGAGAATGTGAGGATTGAAGCCAAACACTCATCAAGATTGAGATGTGAGGCAATAAAAGCGATGATTAAAGTCATGAATCAACATTAGAGGTCATGTTTGGAAGAGTTTGGACCCCCAAAATAGTAGCTTACCGCGATTTGAATGTGCCACAGAGGTAAGGAATAGAAGAAATAAAGTTGGAACGAGTTTGATCGAGGAGTAGAGGAGCAACATATAAAACTTCATACACATGTATTATTACACAACACAAAGATAGCTGATAGCTTATCGTTTACATGGGAAGACACAACGAACATCAATCCCCAAAGTAAAAACCAAAAAGAACTTAAACATCTAACATGGATTTATTTCGTACCATCTGCTGAAACAACACAACATGAGGTATTTCAAGTGCGTGCGCACACACACACCTAGCATTAACTAAATTATTTTATATAAATGTCATGACACATACATCCCATTAATTCATCTTAACATGGTGATCATCAATAGCTTTGGTCATATCATCAATGAAGTCTAACAAATTTATTAGTTCAGGAACATTCTCATTTGGCCTTTCATACTCCACTGTCCAGCATACCAAATCGATTTTACTTTTTTGCTCCATATGAAGAGTTGCCTTCTACTTATCATATTTATCCACTAAATCTCCTTCAAATTCTTTGAATGTGATCACCTTTTTCCCCTCATATATACCTTCAATTATCTGCTTGGAGATCTTTTTTCCCCCTTCCGCTTTACAAAAACAAGGGAAAATGTTCTATTTTCACCTTGAACTATACGCGAAAAGGCTGAGTCATACCCGAACTGTAGGAGGATCCTACTACCTCTGGACTATTTTCAAACTTGTGGGTTATTTTCAAACTTCCCCAACTTTCTTAATCCATAATAAAGTAATTGTCACCTCCACTCAATAATTAAGACTTGTGTCCCCATACCTCATTTTAAAAGTCTTTTGTCACATACATCCCAAAGCCCCAAGTAACTAGAATGTAAACGCCTCCAAATTCTGGCCTAGAGATAAAAGGATAATAATTAATAAACAATGTTATGATCAACTATATAAGATTATGCTTATCATGTAAAAATATTTCTTGAACGTATAGTATAAGTTAACAATTGTAACTTATTAGAGGAACATGACATACCATTTTTGCACCACCCAACTCTTGAGAAAATAAAGCAAGACATGGTTGGCTACTTGACTAATCAAAGGTTCTGAAAATACAATTTCTTTTTAATAGGTAAAATGGTGCTGTAGATATAGTTTTATCTAACTGATTCATAATACATTTTCATATAAAAAGTACAGATGGTTATGCAGGTAATACATAGTCAAAAATATGAGTACTTTAATTTTCATATGATGTTCCCTAAGTTAAAAATCTACCGGTTATAGTTTTTATATGAATCGGTCGAGTCGGATCAGTTAAAAAATAAATCAACTAGTTAAAATTCTTTTCTCTATTCTACAATAACAATAATATACCTAGTATATCTGATCCACTATTTTAACGGAGGATATATTTGCTCTAAATTGTGAATTTGAAGGGTATATTTGCCCCTTTGCCCTAATTTCATTTATGAAGGTTGATAAATATTAGCTACTCCTACAGCTTTCTTCTTATTATGATATTTTAAATAGGGAAAATGCTCTATTACCACCTTAAACTATACATGAAAAGGCTGAGAAACACCCGAACTTTAGGAGGGTCCTATTACCCCCCTGAACTAATTAAAATCGTATTTTTGACAACCTTAGTGCCTACGTGGCATCTACGTGTGCCTACGTGGACCCTTCAGTGTGTTGTGCCACGTATGTACCACGTAGACACTAAGGTTGTCAAAAATGCGATTTTAATTAGTTCAGGGGAGTAATCGAACCCTCCTAAAGTTCGGATATGTCTCAGCCTTTTCGTGTATAGTTCAAGGTGGTAATAGAGTATTTTCTCTTTTAAATATAATATCTTAATAATAACAACATCTAATTATTAGTTGGAGCAAGTAGTGGGAAACTACCTACATGGGTTGTGGTGCAGCGAATAGGGCTGCTCCACCCTTAACCAGAGGTTGAGGACTCGAAGGTTCGACCTTACGCATGGAGAAAACTCTGTTGGGAGCGCTATCCCCTGAATGGGGCGCTACCCGGCTTGAATCCAGATTAGTCGGGCTCCAATGCAGATACCGTACACCGAATGAGAAACCAAAAAAAAAAAGTAAGACCTGATACAAGTACGACCACGAGGATGGACGTGTGAAAGTGTAATGAACCCTAGGCTTGGAGTGTGCAAGAAAAATGCAAAAGAGGACCTAAAACGCAACCAAAATCGAACCTACACTACACTCCATGGGCTGCATTTTGTGGCTTTTCATTAAAGGGCCTTTTGGTCATTTTGTATTCTAGTTGTAACCTAGTATAAATAAAACATTGTAGGTCATTTTGTCTTAGACTTTGATGATATTTGTAAGTTGTATAACACTTTGAAAGACAAGTCCACTTTTCTCTTTAGGAGGCAATCCGAAATTAGGGTGATACTAGTTTGGAATCACCAGTGTTGCATTCATAGCTGTAGACGTTGGTGTTTAGAGGAGGTAAAGTCCCTCTTGTGTCAACGTAGGAGTTAGGTTAACCGTTGCGTATAATGTCGGTCCAAGAGTATCATATGTTCTTGGGTTCTTAAGATTATATCTACCAAGGTCTAACTATCTATCAGGTGTTCATTGTAATCTTGTAACTATTTGTGTATCTTGTAATCTTCAATCCGTGAGTCGTTGTCTCTTCTTGTTATTGTTCTTATCATATTATTGTCCACCTTGTTGTGTTGTTGCGGTTTTGGTGTGTTTATACACATTATTATCTCATCATTGTGTAGCATTCTTGGTTTTGAACTTGTTTCCAACTTGTCTCGATTCTGTATTGTGTTTGTAGACTGTTTTTGTGTCTGTTTTGGTACAATCCATGTTGGCAGTATATCAAGACCCCACTTGGAGATGTAAACCGCAATAGATAAATTAAATTCCATGCGACGAGTTAGATTGAGAAGGCATTAGGGGAGTTCGATACCGCGACCTCCGCTTTGGAAGTCTCCCCTTGTACCAATCCAACCACACCCGAAGGTGCACAAATCCTTTTCTTATGGATTATTGTTTTTAGGCCAAAGATTTATAATGAAAGGTGTGAGCTACAATTTTTACCATATAAATAAGAAAATTGCTTTTTTTTTTTTTTTTTTGGTTGAAATATCACATTTAAATTAGGAGCAACATATAAACTTCATAAACATGTCTTATTGGAGATGGATTATTGTTTTTAGGCCAAAGATTTATAATGTAAGGTGTGAGCTACAATTTTTGCCATATAAATTAGAAAATTGCTTTTTTTTTTTTTTTGGTTGAAATATCACATATAAATTAAGAGCAACATATAAACTTCATAAACATGTCTTATTGGAGATGGATTATTGTTTTTAGGCCAAAGATTTATAATGTAAGGTGTGAGCTACAATTTTTGCCATATAAATTAGAAAATTACTTTTTTTTTTTTTTTTGGTTGAAATATCACATATAAATTAGGAGCAACATATAAACTTCATACACATGTCTTATTACACAACACAAAGATAGCTGATAACTTATGGTTTACATGGGAAGACACAACGAACATCAATCCCTAAAGTAAAAACCAAAAAAGAACTTAAACATCCAACATGGATTATTTCATACCATCTGCTGAAACAACACAACATGAGGTATTTATTTCAAGCACACACACATACATCCCATTAATTCCTCTTAACATGGTGATCATCAATAGCTTTGGTCATACCAATAATGAAGTCCAGCAAATTTATTAGTTCAGGAGCATTCTCATTTGGCCTTTCATACTCCATTGTCCAGCATACCAAATCGATTTCACCTTTTTGCTCAATATGAAGAGTTGCTTTCCAGCTATCATATTTATCCACTAAATCTCCTTCAAATTCTTTGAATGTGATCACCTTTTTCCCCTCATCTATACCTTCAATTATCTGCTTGGAAATCTTTTTTTTCCCTTCTGCTTTACCAAAACAAGGGAAAATGCTCTATTTCCACCTTGAACTATACGTGAAAAGGCTAAGACACACCTGAATTTTAGGAGGGTCCTATTACCCCCTAGACTAATTAAAAGTATAATTTTAACATCTTTAGTGCCTACGTGACACATACATGGCACACACGTGTGCCTAGTTGGACCTTTCAGTATGTTGTGTCACGTATGTGCCACGTAGGCACTAAGGGTGTCAAAATTACACTTTTAATTAGTTCAGGGGTAATAGGACCCTCGTTAAGTTGAGGTGTGTTTCAGCCATTTTGAGTACAGTTCAAGAGTGAAATAGAACATTTTCTCTTACAAAAACAATAAGTTATTTCCAAATTTCAATAAGAACGCTTCACAAAAGAAGAAGTTGGAAAAGATGGAGGGTATTACGGGGGAAAATGTTTCTTATGAAAAATATTTTTTAGAAAAAGAAGTGACTTCTTATTTATTTTCTTAAATTCGATATGCAAATAAAAATATTATCCGAAAAATATTTTATATATCTAGCACAAACTATGAGGATGAGTGGGGTAGGGTGATGGGTGTTGTAGGAATGGGAGCTCACGGATTTTGAGCAGATAATGTGACTTGTTTTCTCCTTTTCATTTAGGAAGTCGTTTTTCTTATTTTCAAAGAATTTATTTTCCTAAAGAAAATAAATTCTAAAATTTTTATCCGCTCGAACATGAAAATAATAGAAAAATATTTACAGTCTCAGTTTTTAGAGAAAAAAAAATTATAGTTGTTATTTAGGACGTGTTTGGTACGAAGTAAGATAATATTTTCTTAGAATTATCTGAATCTCTTACTTATTTTCTATGTTCGATAAATAAGCAAATACTATATATTATTTAAAGATCAATTTAGAAAATATAATGAAATGGAAGGGGTGATTTCTATGTTCCAAAAGAAATACCATATATTATTATGGGAAACGTGATAAATATAATCCTTAATTTTGTAATTTAGAGCAGATATATCTTCTTTATTAAAAAATAGAGTAAATGTACCTTTGCTGTCTATGAACTTGAATAGTTACACCCTTTTTACTAACATATTTATGATTTTTTTTTATTAATTAATAATTATCTTATTTTTCAAATTTTAAAAAATAGACAAAAATAAATTTATTTTTAACTATCTGATTCATAATACATTTTCATAGAAAAAGTACAGATGGTTATGCAGGTAATACATAGTAAAAAATACGAGTACTTTAATTTTCATATGATGTTCCCTAAGTTAAAAATGTATGGGTTATAGTTTTTATATGAATAGCACGAGTCGGATCAGTTAAAAAATAAATGAACTGGTTAAAATTCTTTTGTTATTCTACAACAACAACATACCCAGTATATATATATATATATATGATCCACTATTTTAGCGGAGGAAATATTTGCTCTAAATTGCAAATTTGAAGGGTATATTTGCCCCTTTGCCCTAATTTCATTTATACAAAAATATTAGCTACTCTGACAGCTTTCTTCTTATTGCCCATCTTGAACTATACACGAAAAGGCTGAGACATACCCGAACTTTAGGAGGGTCGTCCTATTATTCCTCTGTACTAATTAAAATCGTATTTTTGACAACCTTAGTGCCTACGTGGCACACACATGTGCCTACTTGGATCCTTCAGTGTGTTGTGCTACATAGGCACTAAAATTGTCAAAAATACGATTTTAATTAGTACAGAGGGTAACAGGATCCTTCTAAAGTTCGGGTGTATATCAGTCTTTTCGCTTATAGTTCAAGGTGAAAGTAGAACATTTTTCCTTTTAAATATAATATCTTAATAACAACAACATCTAATTGTTAGTTGGAGCAAGTAGTGTGAAGCTAACATATAGGGAAAATGATTTTATAAACAGTAAGACCCCTCTTGGACGAAATTTTATTTATTTTGGGGAATTTTAAAATAATTTTGGCTTACCAAGGTTATACGTCCAGAAAAGTTTGGAGCCAACAGTTCCAAAGACACCATCAATAAGCTCACAACCTTGTATATGCAAAGGGCACATAGTAGAGATGTGGTGTGGCTTATGTGTAAAAACATCATGAAAAACATCCTTATTAGCTTTCACTTCTATTTGGGCACACAACACAGACTTTAGACCCATTTTTACAACACAATTTGAAAAGAAAAAGTTGTGGTGACTTTAGGAAATTATTGAAGAGGAGAAAGTGTTGATACTTTACAATGTTTATTCAATAATATATATAGACTAGGAGGGAAAAGGGTGACTGTTTATTTTTCATGGTAGAACATCATAATCATGTCCCTTACTGTGGTTTATTTTATTTTTTTCAAAATATTATAAAGCAATATTATATTCACCGAGAAAAGGGACATAAAATTCATTTTTCATGCACTTCAAGCAGTGGTAGTATGCAATTATGTTTCAACAACTTTTACACGTGGTTGGCTCCATACATGCAATTATGTTTCAACCACTTCTTGCAATATGGCTTCTCAGGATACTTCTAGCAACCAGCTATGTAAAAATTTTATTTTTTATGTGTTTTGATTATTATGGATTTTCTCACCGTCGTTACATGCTGATTGCGAGGTATGGGGATGGTTATCACAATCTCCGATGCATTCCGAAATGATTTTAAAGTTTAAGATTTTTAGAGTCTTTAAAAGTCATTAATTTGATTTCAATCAATATTTTATGATTTGAGTATCTAATGGTGATTTGGACAGTTTCATTAAATACAGAATATTGTATTTGTGACTACGGTGTAAAAATTTCTTACTATAATAATATCAGTTGCTCCTCTTGGTCCGTGGTTTTTTCCCTTATTTAAAAGGGTTTTCACGTAAAAATCTTGGTGTCATTATCACTCTTATTATTCTTGTTGATTAATCGTATTACTGTCGTCATAATTATTGCTTTTTATTACCACAATATTATTATCGTGATGGAATTTATTCCCAACAACTGGTCTCAGAGCCCAGGTTCGGGTGTGTCGAAGTAGTGGACTGCGCTTTGTGAGAAGTTCCTGCAGTGACAACAAGACTTGAGATCTGCAGGTGGTGCCTTGTGTCGAAAGTCTTCTTGACAAGTGGTGGTCAAGCGGCATGTCCCACTGGTTGGTAGTAGTGGTACAAGATGGTTAGCCAGATCAAATGGGTTTTGTGAGAAGTTCCCGGTGTGACAACAAGACTGGAGATCTGCAGGTGGTGCCTTGTGTCGAAAGTCTTCCTGGCGAGTGATGGCCAGGCGATGTGTCCCGTTGGGTGATAATGGTGGTACAAGATGTTTGGCAGATCATGTGAAGTGACCTAGTAGTTGGAGATCTATAGGTGGTGCCTTGTGTCAAAAGTCTTCCTAACGAGTGATGGTCAGGCGACGTGTCTCGTTGGGTGATAAAGGCGGTACAATATGTTTGGTAGATCATGTGAAGTGACCTAGTATCTGGAGATCTACGGTTGATGCCTTGTGTCAAAAGCCTTCTCGATAAGTGGTGGTCAAGTGGTGTGTCCCACTGGTTAGTAATGGTGGTACAAAATGGTTAGCTAGATCTAATGGATTATCGCTAAAGAGGAGGTTAGAAAGTCAAAGGAAAGAGTCATCCAAATACCCTTCCTCATAGTATGTCCTCGTCAATGATGAGGGGGAGACAGAAAGTCTAGGAGGGAATAAAGTTGTCTTCTAGTGGCAAAGAATCGCCAGGGTGGAAACAGATTCCCGGACGAGATTAAAGTTGTGAGGAGCATGGTGCGGAGATGACTTAAGGACACTACAAACCTAGTTATCCAATGGGTTGCGAGGAGTGGAAGTAGAGTCCCTACAGAAGAGATTCATGCAGGATGAGTGGGCAGTGAAGACTACAGCATGGGCAAGCGGAGCTTGTAGTTGAGGGTGTGCTATGCAGGGCAAGAACCAGACTAACACCAAGCGGACCATTGGGCCGTGACAACCTAAAGAAAGACCTGAGTACAGGCTTCTTTGCGGGAAGACGAGTGTCGAAAGAAGAAAAGGAAAATATGGCTAACGTTCCTTATTCTTCAACACTCGGGAGTTTAATGTATGCAATGATGTGTACCATACCCGATATTGCTCACACAGTTGGTGCTGTCAGCAGGTTTCTTGAAAATCCTGGAAAGGAGCATTGGGAAATAGTCAAATGGATATTGAGGTACCTAAGAGGAACTTTAGGAGACTCTTCATGTTTTGGAGGATATGATCCAATCTTGAAGGGCTATACAGATGTTGATATGGCGGGTGACCTTGATAACAGAAAATATACTACTGGATTATTGTTTACATATTCAGGGGGAGCTATATCATGGTAGTCGAAGATGCAGAAATGTGTTGCACTATATAAAACTGAAGCTGAGTATATTGCAGCTAGTGAAACTGGCAAAGAAATGATATGGCTCAAGTGATTCCTTCAAGAACTTAGTTTGCATCAAATGTAGTATTGATACGAGTATGACCACGATGATGGATGAGTGCTAGAGTAAATTGACCCAAGACTTGAAGTGTGCAAATGAAGTGCAAAGGAGGGTCCAAATACATACCAAAACTGTCCATACAATACTCCAAGGGAACCTTTTGTTATTTGCTCTTTATTAAAGGGTCTTTTGGACATTTCACCCCTTATTTTGTAATAACTATAAATAGAGCAATTTAGAGTTTCTTGATTAGATTTTTGATGATAATGGATGTTGTATAACATTGAAAGACAAGTCCTCTCCCCTTGAGGCATAAATCCAAAATTATAACTAGGGAAATCAACTTGAGTGTGGAATCACTCGTGTTGGATTCAAGCTTGGAAACGTTGGATGATTGGGAGATCGAGGTACCTCTTGTGCCACATAAGATATAGGTCTTTCTTGAGTGTGGTGTTAAGGGTCCAAGAGTGGAATATGCTCTTGGGTTCTTGAGATTATATCTTCAATTGTCTGTCTATCTATCTATCTATCTATCTATCTATCTATCTATCTATCTATCTATCCTTTGTTTTCATTATAATTTTGCAATCGTTTGTTCTTGTGTTAGCAAGAACATGTGTTGTTGTTCTAATATTGTTTTTTATCATCTTGTGTTAATCTTGTTCTTGTTGTTGCTGTTTTGGTGTCACAACACCTCGTATTATCTTCTTTCTTGTTCTAACTAGTGAATTTGAGAGTGGTCTCCATCTTAGTCCTCAAATCTTGTGATTTGTGGACTATTTGGAGTGTGATTTTATATTTTCCTTGTTATTCGTGTATTATTTGGTATCAGAGAATGGCTTGATCTTATTCCTTCAAGATCAAATCTTGGGATAGCTCACTTGAAAAAAAAAGTTGAAATATGAAAATTCCAGAAAAATAACAATCTGTCCATTTTTGTTCTTGGCCGAAAATTGTGTTTTGTTGTGTCTTGGTAGAGATATTTACTTGTCTTTGTTTTCAATAAGTGTTAGTTTTGTTCCTCACTAACACATTGAGTCTATATCTTGATTTGCTTGTATTTTGATGTTGTTTTGTGAACATAAACTTGGACCATTGTTGATGAACATTGTTATGGTGGAATGTTTTGGCCTTGTGGTCTTCATATTGTTGTTGTTCTAAACTTGGCCACGTGATATTGTTGTTCATTGGTGGCCTAAGAACCTTTTTGTTGAAGTTGTTGTTAAGGTAGAACTTGAGAAAGTGTGGATTGAAGTGTTAGACCAACTTGAACCTTAGACTCCAAGATTCAAAAGTTTGTGTTCTTGGTGCTCTTCACCAATCTTCATCTTTTATTGACAGAAAAGTGGATGTTAGAGGAAAAAGTTGTAACATTTGTTAGTTTTGAAAGACTCCTCAACCACCAAAGACTAACAACCACTTACAAAACAACTTCAACCACCAAAGAAGTATTTATGTTTTCGTACTTTGGACGAATTTTGAAGCTTAAATCTAAGAAGTTTTTGGGTGTTTTATTTATTTCTAGTGTTAGGTTCTTATTCCCTAACACTAAGTGAGTCTAGATCTTTGATTTGAGCTTATTCCGGGTGGTTTTGAGATATTCACCATTGTTGAGTTGAAGGTTGAAGAAACTAGAAAGGTGAATCTCAAAATTTTGGGTTGTTGTTGAGGGATGGTTGCTTGAAAATGTGTTGTTGTGGTTGTGGAGTTCATGTGTGCTTGAAAAATTTAGAAATCATTCAATTTGGAGGCCATTTGCTTACGATTCACTTTTGAGTGTTCTTCATTTTCTTCATGTATTGTTGAGCATGAACATTCAAAATGTGTGGTTTGATCTAAAAGAGTGGTAAAATAAAGTGTGGTCTTTGATTATCGTGAAACATATTCCAAGACTTACAAAAGTATAACGGAGACGAGAAAGCTATCAAAAGTCTTGTTACTCAAAAGAGGGGACAAATACTTTCAAAAGGCCTAATTTAAGGAAAGTTAAGGGTAGGGACCATTACAATTCAAACCTTTTGAATATTGAAAAGGGGATCCATGTCTTGTGTTTTACCTCCCTTAGCTGATTTTTCACTCTTCTAAATTAAAATTTTACCAAATCCAAATTTCAAGCTACCACATCACCAAATTGCCACATCATCATATTTTACTGTTCACGTAACATATTTAAGCTCAAATTTTAGATTTCTTAGTTTCCTGTTGTTGTTTCTTAGTTTCAATTTTGTTGGTTCCAATACTAATTGGCAAACTAGTAGTCATCTACTAGATTGTTAGTTAGTCTTTGTGTTCATTCATTCGTGTTAAGCATTTGTTGTGTGCTTTTCTCTTTTGTGAATTCATTGTATGTTGTTGGTTCAAGTCCGTAAATAAATTTTCTTTGAGTCCACTCAAATGAAAATCTATTTCGGGCAAGAGCAGACCCGACCCTCAATCACTCGCGAAGTACAAACCGGCTTTCAACACTTGTGAAACCAAGTTTGAGGTAAAACCGAGAGTGGAAGTGTGGTGAGGCATTTTTGATCTAACAAGTTTGTTTGATTTTTTTGTTTGTTGTGTCTTTTTGTTAGGTACCATGACTGCCCATAATTTCAATGCCATATTTGATCGCATCGATGACAATATTGAATATATGAAATGCCACATTGAAATTATACGCCAATTGCTACCCAAACTCTTCCCAAAAAATTCAATTGTCCAAGCACTTTGCGATGAGAGCTTCACAGAGGAAGTTGCTGCCCAAGCTTGTGAAGGACTCTCACACCGAGGTAAATACAACATACTCATTAACGTCAAGGTAAAATAACTAACTCTTACACTTTGGTGCATATAAATGATGATTGTGTGGCTAATATGCCATTGAGTGTGCGTAGTAGCTTACGTATAAATGAGTATATCGATTCCTTGCCACTTTTGGATGATGTACATATAGTGCAAATGGATACACTAGTTGATCCTATAGATGACTAAATCGACTCTTCTAGTAAGATCAATTTGTGTCCACCTAGTGTTGAAGTTATTGTGTTGAATAAAAGCACGCCGTGTGATAATTATGTTGACCAACTTGTGCATAAAACTTGTCCACCACTTGAGGATATGTGTGATGTGATTAATGAATCTCAAGTGGGTGAAGAATTTAAAGATGTTGGTCAAGGAAAAAGGAGTGAACCAGTGAGCCTATGTTGTTGTAAAGATACTAATGTTTGCTTGGCTCATAGAGTTAATCATGTGCTTGACGTATCTTCGAAACTTGATAATGTTTCCTTCGAGAGTGAAAGTTCCAAATCTATCCGCGGGTTAGATCCTTCACTCTTTAGGTACAATGTCTTATTTGAAGATAGTTTATTCATTTCTAACGAACCTAGTGGTGCAAGTGATGTTGATAGCATGGCTTGTATTGAAAGCTATAGCCTATATGTTAACCCACTATGGTGTGACAACATTTCTCCTCAAGATGGAAATCTCTTCTTGAAAGATGAGAGTACTCTTAAGGGTAGGGAATGTGTAGTCTCAAAAAGGAATAGTCAATTAGGTGAATATGGCCATGATTTGCTTGATTACTTGGGAAACCTGAATTGTGATTATTCTTTGAAAAGTGATTTTGCCCATACTCCTTTGCATAACACCTCACCTATTCTTGATAAATATGGTGACTTTAATTGTGATCCCTTTGATATTAATGGTGGTTTGTGTCTCTCTCGAGGACCCTAGGAAAAATGTGTCACTGTCTTTTTTGGGTGTTGCTCATATTCGTGCATCCATGTTTGACACACTTGTACTTAAGTTATGTGAACCCCAACTTGTGGATGCCAAGTTATATGCTTATTTGTGGAAGGGTCCAAGGATGTTAAAGACTTCTTGTCACTTTCATGGGGTTGGAAAAATTAAAGTACCTTGTGGGACTCTTGGGAACATGCTTAACATCATTTGTAGAGGGAAACCAAGTTCTTGGAAAAACTACTTGCCTTGGGTTGGACTGTTGCATGGTAGATTCCCTTTTTTTCCTAATTGTATGATTCCCTTGATGGAATGCCTTCCCTCAAGAAGTGGTTGGAAAAAGAGAGGTCCTACGTGCTTGAAATGTCCCTTTCTCTCTTTGTATGTTCCTACTTGTGAATACATCTTGGATGAGAATTATGTATTTGGTGCCTTTCTTCACTACCTATACGCATATGATGATATTTATGGTGTTGTTGGATATACATCGTATGATAGGCGTAGTTTCGATTTTTGTTTCTTATTTCTTGATGTTCATCTGAGCTATTTCCTTTGTGATTTTTTACAAAGGCTTTTCATAATTAACACAAAGGATCCTTGGTTGTACTTCAAGTGTGTACCATCATGGCATGATAATGCTAATTGTTTAATTTGCTTACTCTAACCCTCATGCCATGAGGATGTGTATTTGTTTGTTTCTTTTTTGATTTTGCAAGGTATGGATTCTAGGTCGAATCCTTTTTCTAGAAGGGGAGAATGATACGGGTATGACCACGATGATGGATGAGTGCTAGAGTAAATTGACCGAGACTTAAAGTGTGCAAGTGAAATGCAAAGGAGTGTCCAAATACATACCAAAACCGTCCATACAATACTCCAAGGACACCTTTTGTTATTCACTCTTTATTAAAGGGTCTTTTTGGATATTTCACCCCTGATTTTGTAATAGCTATAAATAGTGAAATTTAGAGTTTCTTGATCAGATTTTTGATGATAATGAATGTTGTATAACATTGAAAGACAAGTCCTCTCTCCTTGAGGAACAAATTCAAAATTGTAACTAGGGAAATCAACTTGAGTGTGGAATCACTCGTGTTGGATTCAAGCTTGGAAACGTTGGATGCTTGGGAGATTGAGGTCCCTCTTGTGCCACGTAAGAGATAGATCTTTGTTGAGTGTGGTGTTAAGGGTCCAAGAGTGGAATATGCTCTTGGGTTCTTGAGATTACATCTTCAATTGTCTATCTATCTATCTATCCTTTGTTTTCATTGTAATCTTGTAATTGTCTGTTCTTGTGTTAGTAAGACCATGAGTTGTTCTTATATTGTTGTTATCATCTTGTGTTAATCTTGTTCTTGTTCTTGTTGTTGCTGTTTTGGTGTCACAACACCTCGTATTCTCTTCTTTCTTTTTCTAACTAGTGAATCCGAGAGTGGTCTCCATCTTAGTCCTCAGATCTTGTGATTTGTGAATTGTTTGGAGTGTGATTTCGTATTGTCCTTGTTATTCTTGTATCAAGTATGTTGTCTATTGTGACAATCAATGTTCAGTAGACTTGAGCAAGAACTCCATGTATCATACAAAAACAAAACACATTAATGTGGGGTACCATTGGATTTGTGAACAAGTGGAGTACGAATCACTCCATGTCAAAAAGATTCACACGAGTGAAAATCCTACGGATATGCTGATAAAGGTGGTGCCAAAGGACAAGTTCGAATTATGCAAAGAACTTATCGGGATGAGATCTCTCTAAGAAGACGAAGATACCTCCTTTAGATGTATGAGACTGGAGGGGAAGATTTGTGGGGTCCAGTCCCATATGAAAATTTTCTTTAGTCAAAAAAGTACTGCCAGTATTATTCAAAATTGGCAAGCTTTGAAATATTGTGTTGGATGAGGTAACTACTTATGTAAATAGGCATAGAATTTGCCTATTAATTCTATAGGATGTGATAAAAAATAGTCTGTGGAGAAAAAATATTAGAGTGAGCGATATTTTAGTAAGGTGGGAGTCAAAAGAGGGTTATTTCTTTTGAGTGTATGGTAGTCACTTTGAGTATTGAACTGTGACTACGGTGTAAAATTTCTTACTAGGTATTTTATTAAGGTGGGAGTTAAAAGAGGGTTATTTCTTTTGAGTGTAGTACTGTAACTATAGTGTAAAATTTCTTACTAGGTATTTTAGTAAGGTGGGAGTCAAAAGAAGGTTAAATTTTTTGAGTGTGTGGTAGTCACTTTGAATATTGTATTTGTGACTATGATGTAAAAATTTCTTACTATAGTAAATATTAGTTGCTCCTCTTGGTCCGTGGTTTTTTCCCTTATTTAGAAGGGTTTCCACGTAAAAATTTTGGTGTCATTATCGCTCTTATTGTTCTTGTTGATTAACCGTATTACTTTTGTCATAATTATTATTTTTTATTACCGCAATATTGTTATCATTGTGGGATTTATTCCCAACGTACACTATTACTCCTGAACTAATTTTTAGCGTCTTTTTGTCATCTTTTTTAGCTGACGTGGTACCTTTGACGTGAGCCTCATTTTATACAATAAAGGTACCACGTCAGCACAAAGGAATGACAAAAATATGCTAAAATTAAGTTAAGAGGGTAATAGGATTCCTGTGAAGTTGGAGTGTGTCGTAGCAATTTTGACCATAGTTCGGGGGTTACTAGATGCTTATCTAAAAAAAAATACTCTCTATGCTCCAATTTATGTGATCATATTTCCAATTTCATAAAAGGGCAGCTCGGGGCACAAAAGCTGACGCTATATATGCGCGGGGTTTGGGGAAGGACCCCGCCACGAGGGTTTATTGTACGCAGTCTTACCTTACATTTCTGCTAGAGGCTATTTTCAACGCTTCAACTACTCGTGACCTCTTATTAGTCACATGGCAACAACTTTACCAATTACTCCAAGAATGATACCCAGATTTTTCGTCGTCGCTAACGGATCTTTAACGATTGAATTGAAATCCGCTCGTTAGCTTTTAACGGCCAAGCTTTAGTGACTGACAAATGACGACTAGTTCTTTTGGTTCGTTATCGACCTATCGCGATGGAATTTGGATTTTTAGTATCCGATGATGATCTATAGTAACATACAGTTACGCAAATATATATATATATGGTATAAATGATTCAAAAATTATGTATACCAAAATGAAAAATTCAATCAAATGTGAATTTTTAGAGTTCCCTTGGGGTAGGGTTGGCAATATGGTTAGGGTGGACTTGAGGATTGGCAAAAAAATTATTTTTGGCTACAATTAAAATTCATTATGTTAGGTTTTCTTTATTTTTTTTCATATAAATGACTACTCCATCTGTTACAATGTATGTGAAGTAATTTGAATTAGTATGAAATCCAAATAAGTAATAAAGATTTTTGAAATTTATGACACCAAATATGTCATAACGTTTGTGTAGCTATAAAAGTTTTAAGGAAAAAATATGAAAAGTATAAAATTAATTATTTTTAAATATATAAAATGTGGTTTTCATTTTATAAGGACTATTGAGAAAATAATTATGTCACGCAAATTGGAAATTTTATGATCTCACTGTGATTATATAAACTTCTTATTAAGCATAAAATTAAAAGGGCAGTCCGGTGTAAGCACTCCTGCTATGTGTGGTTCGGGAAAGAACCAGGCCACAAGGTTCAATTATAGATAGTCTTTCTCTGCATTTACGTAGGAGGTTGTTTTCAAAGCTCAAACTCGTAACTTTTTAACTACATAACATTAATTTTAGGGAAAAAGGTTCGAAATATACATTAACTTTGGCGAAATTTTGCTGTAACACATCTCAATTTTACGGGGGTCCTATGACTCCCTAAATTATTTATTACCGTATTTTGTGCCATGTATTTGCTTTGGTGGACCTTTTCAGACTCTCACGCACACAGTGTGCGTGTATTTATGCAGTGATCCAGATGGAAAATATAATGCCACAAAAATACGATAATAATAGTCTAAGGAGTTCATAGGGACCCCCGTAAAGTTGAATCGTGTTACAATAAATTTTGACAAAGTTTAAATATATTCCAAACCTTTTTCTCTTAATTTTACGAGCTATGCTAATAACTTTACGAAAATAATGTCATATAAAATAAAACAGTGAAAGAATATATAAACCTACCATTAGGTGGACCGCTTGTTGAAATGCTAGTCTGACTTAAAATAATAAACCTTGCACCAGGAAGATTAGTGTTTAAATTATCAATTAAAACCTTTAATTTCTGATTATATAATTCAACATAATTATTAACAAAATCAACACATCCAGATGCATTTCTTCCAAATACACTGATAATCTCTGGCAAAAGTGATCAGTTAACACTATTTTTTTTTACCTAAATATTGAGTTGTAGCCTAATAAATCCAACTCTAACCAAGTCTTTTTTAAAAAAGAAAAAAATTATTTAATTATCAATTAGAACTAATAAAACCGTTTGCCCTTTACTATTTGCTATATCCAACATATAAACCCCCCCCCCCCCCCCCCCCAAAAAAAAGTAAAGCATGTAGTACCCTGAACTATGACCGAATTTGCTAAAGCATGTAGTACCTTGAACTATGACCGAATTTGCTACGACATAATTCAACTTTACGGGAGTTCTATTACCTCTGAACTAAACTTTTGCGTATTTTTGTCAACCTTTTTAGCTGATGTGGCACCTTTTTAGCCGACGTGACATCTTTGACGTGAATCCCATTTTTATGTAATAAAGGTGTCACATCAGTACATAAGGGTGACAAAAATATACGAACGTTGACTTCATATGGTAATAGGACCCCTGTGAAGTTGGATTGTGTCCTAGCAACTTTGGCATAATTCAAGGATGCAGTGAATGCTTATCTCAAAAGAAAGGTTAATCTTTTTGACAAGTTTTCTAATTATATGTCAATTTCATCCCAATTTTCAGATGAGCAAACTCAATTTTGCGGGGCGATTTACAAAATGACCTTAGAGGTGGGCTGGTCGGTTTTGAACTTTTGACCTCGCTTGCATGCATGCATACATGCGCTGTGGACAAAAACTTCAAGTTCAACAAGTTTTGATTTTTGATCTTAAAGTCTACCCTGAGCTATGCATGAAATTGGTGAGACACACCCGAACTTTAGGAGGGTCCTATTACCCCTGGACTAATTAAAACCGTATTTTTGGCAACCTTTGTGCCACACACTGAAGGTCCACGTAGGCACAGGTATGTGTTATGCGCCACGTAGGCACTAAGGTTGCCGAAAATACGGTTTTAATTAGTCCAGGGGTAATAGGACCCTCCTAAAGTTCAGGTGTGTCTCAGCAATTTTGTGTATTGTTTAGGGTGGAAACAATGCATTTTCTCTAAAATTATTCTGATAAAGCAAGCAAGGATCAAAAGTTCTCAATAGGTATATTTCTCGTATACTTCAAGGGAATATAACTAAAAAGTGTATTGAATAAAAAACATACAATAAACGCGTTTATTATGAACGTTTACTACTTATGAAAGGCCAAGACGACACAATAGGCATCACTATTTATATGAAGAGATTCACTCGAAAAAATAGAAGAAATTAACATGTATTATATGTGTAAAAGTCACATGCGTGATCATATTCCACTATATACATAAAGAGCATTTAAGAATAGTTACATGAAATTTTAATAAATTTTAAAAAAAGCTACTATATTATATATTGGGGATAATACTTACAAAAATATTTTAACTTTGACCGAATTTTTAATTGAGCATACTGAACTTTGCGGGGATTCTATTACCCCTAGACTTTTTTTTCGTATTTTAATGACATATATCTGACCACTTGAACACGTGTAGATATGAGGTTGACGTGTGTTTTACACTCGCCAATACACGTATAAAAACGAGATTGGCGCATGTATTACACCGCCAACTGCCGAAACTGAGTATAGAGTGTTTGGGAAAATTAAATCCACTTTAAAAAGTCCGTGCGGGTGGGGGTAATAGGACCCCCGCAAAGTTCAGTAAGCACAACTGAAAATCCGATCAAAGTTTAGGTATTTTTATGAGTATTATCCCTAACTTTTAACCATGAGTTAAAACAATTGGAGTTTTATTAGGTATCAAGATAGTCTCACGCGATTTAACTTGACTTCAGCAGGCATGTATGTCCTTCAATTTGAGTGTGTATAAGTACGTCCTTAAATTTATATAAAGTTAAAGAAGTAGTCATATGTGTCCTCGACCATGTGGCATCTACGTGACAATTTCACGTGTTTTTCCACATAAGATGTCACGTATGACCCGTATGCTTACAGTTGTTCAATTTTATAAAAGTTTAGATGTCTCTGTTTATGTATACTCAAAGTTGGAGATCATAAATATCAGTTGAGGTCAATTTAAATGACACGTTTATCTATTATGCCTTTTGTGATAAAATTAGACCAAAAATTTTTAATAGAGGGTAAAATTACTCAATTTGAAATAGTGCAAATACAATTCACCAATGATTGAATGATTGATCTTTTGCTAAATATTTCAACTTTCATAACAGCTTAATTAATTTCCAAATATATGAAAAAAAACAAACAAACAATTTCCTTGCTAATATAGCAAACAACATAAATTTCACTTTTAAATCTTCATCGACGAAGTCATAACATATCCACTGAAATTTCACAATTGAAATCTAAGGACGTTATTTACGTATAGCCTTACTCCTGTCTCGTGAAGGTAGAGAAACTGTTCTGATCTTTTAGAGCATGCACTCTACTATCATCTTGATCACTATCACCGATGTCATAACATATCCACTGAAATTTCACAAATGAAATCTGACGAAGACGTTATATACGTCACCTTACTCCTGTCTCGTGAAGATAGAGAAACTGTTCTGATCTTTTAGGGCATGTACCCTACTATCATCTTGATCACTAACACTTTTTTGTACCCTATACTTATACTTACTAGCAACAACTAAATACACCACAAAATTCAAACAACACAACACAACCAACATTAAGTAAAACAAATTCAAATGATTCAACTTTCATAACAACTTAAATTTTCCAAGTACATGATAAAAAGAAAAAAAACTAATTTCCTCGCTAATATATAGCAAAGAACATAAATCTCACTTTTAAATCTTCATCGACGACATCATAACATATCCACTGAAATTTCACAAATGAAATCTGAGGACGTTATATTCGTCTAGCCTTACTCTTGTCTCGAGAAGATAGAGAAACTGTTCTGATCTAACGACATCATAACATATCCACTGAAATTTCACAAATGAAATCTGACGATCGACATTCGTATACGTAGCTTTACTCTTGTCTCGTGAAGATAGAGAAACTGTTCTGATCTTTTAGGGCATGTACCCTACTATCATCTTGACCACCAACACTTTTTTGCACCCTATACTTATACTTACTAGCAACAACCAAATACACCACAAAATTCAAACAAGACAACATAGCCAACATCAAATAAAACAAATTCAAATGATTCCTATTAAAGTTATTCCCAACTAACCACCCTCCACTATTTGTAACATTCTTAGTTGCTTTGTTCACAACTTTGACAACAATTGAACTTAAGAAGTAACCTATTGACATTGATGTCCATAAGAAACATGATGAAACTGATTTCAATTCTTTTGGTGCTTGTGAGTAAAAGAATTCAAGTAGTCCAACATAAGTGAACATGTCTGCAATGCCAAATATGAAGAATTGGATTGAGAGCCAAAATACACTAATAGGCAATGGTTGTAGACCTGAGATTGCATCGAGCATGTTGTTATCGCGTGCTACTTGTTTGCGCTTGACTTCTAAGATCGATGCTGCTGTCATGGATATCGCGGAGAGGACTAAGCCAACGCCAACGCGTTGCAAGTATGTTATGCCTGTTGGTAGAGCGGGAAAATTAGCGCATGAAAAGATAACATGTTCAACTCGCTCATTAGTATCAATGAGCAATTAACTTAAATGGTCGCGCGCTCAAAACAAAAAGATAACAATAATCAGAAGTATAATATACAAAAAGGTAACACGTCAGCTAAAAAAGATGACAAAAAGACGCTAAAATTTAGTTCAGCAGGTAATGGGACCCACGTGAAGTTGGAGTGTGTCGTAGCAAATTTGGTCATAGTTTAGGAAGGTACTAGATGCTTTACTCTATAATATATGTATAATTAATTTATGCATATTGACTAGCAGATGAAAATATTTTCAGTCGAGTGACCAAATATGTAATGTTGTCCATGGTCGATATGTAACCCAAATTGACCTATGAGAATCCTTGTTAAAATACTCAATCAAACTCGTTAATTTATTAACGAGTAAAGCATCTAGTACCCCTGAACTATGATCAAATTTGCTACGATACACTCCAGCTTCACGAGTCCCTATTACCCCTGAACTATGATCAAATTTGCTACGATACACTCCAGCTTCACGAGTCCCTATTACCCCCGAACTAAATTTTAGCGTATTTTTGTCAACCTTTTTAGCTGACGTGGCACCTTTGACGTGAGCCCCATTTTATGTATTAAAGGTATCACGTTAGCACAAAAGGGTGACAAATACATGCTTAAATTAAGTTCAAGGGGTAACAGAATCCCTGTGAAGTTGTAGTGCGTCGTAGCAACTTCGGACATAGTTCGGAGGGCTACTGAATGCTTATCTCTTTATTATCTCAGTTCAGACAGTTCATTTGACACCCTTACCTGTAGGAATGCCGGTAAACTTGCGCAAGATTGGAACGATGATTTGATCGTAGACGGGGATGATGATGATCAAGAACACAATAGGGATGATTGGCAATGAAGCAGGTGGTATATGAAAGGAATTTGTTATCCTTGTGTCCATGGTATAGCCTTGTTGAATTGAAAATGTCTGAAGTTGAGCTAGACAAAGTGTCATGATAATTGTACAACAAAATACTGGTATCATGCTTAGCAAGATTTTTGCATTTTCTACTTGTGTAACTCTGCAAAGTCTCCATGGATCAATTGGGTTTTCATATTGTTGTTGTGATGTTTGAATAATAGCTGCTTTGTCCAAGAACCTAGAGAAAAAATTATTCAAGAATTTCAATGTATGAATAAAAGTTTCATCTGTCTTATTTTCTAGATCACTAATAGAGTAAAGCATCTAGTATGCATCTGAACTATGACCAAATTTGCTATGACACACTCCAGCTTCACGGGGTCCCTATTACCTTCTTGAACTAAATTTTAGCATATTTTTATCAATCTTTTTAGCTGACGTTGCACCTATTGTCAACCTTTTTAGCTGACATTGCACCTATTGTCAACCTTTTTATCTGACGTGGCACCTTTGATGTGAGCCCCGTTTTATGTATTTAAGGTGTCACGTCAGCACAAAAGGGTGACAAAAATACGCTTAAATTGAGTTCAGGGGTATTAATAGGACCCTTGTAAAGTTGTAGTATGTCGTAGCAACTTTTTTGCCATAGTTCGGAAGGATACTGGATGCTTATCTCTTACTAATACAACTATGTTTATTACGAGATACCTATAGTTATCTTTTAAGTGACCTGATAGCATAATACATAAACAGACACTCAAACTTGGCCTGAGCTGGCAACTAAATACTTTAGTTTCGAGTATGCACATCT